>NW_021145104.1:0-76088 GCF_900634775.1 Gouania willdenowi
CCCGAGGGACGGCAGATATAAGCAATACAACTTGAAACCCCCCGGACACATTACGGTTATACGTCAGGCACCTCCCTAATGGGGCACCAATACGACAGGTGTCACGTCTGAGTTCACATGGGTCTGAGTTTGATTATGAGCATGTGCACTACCAGAAAATGAATTCATGCTACTTCTGCTTAGCTTTTTTCTACTTCCACCGTGCTGAGGTTAAAAATTAAATTTCAAAGCTAAGGTTCAAAGCTAATGTTATTTGATGAGTGCTGAATGGCTCCTTTTCTTGTACAAAAATGTACAAATGCTCAATATACGAGGCAGGAGAAATATGTTTTATAATGTATTCTATGCAGTTTTTATTATTACATGTATTGAGTTTGTATTAAAAATGTTTTATAATTTATTCTATGCAGTTTTTTTTATTACATTTATTAAGTTTATAATAAAATTCCATACAAAAAGAAATAATTTATTTTCCAAAGAAACATGATTATAATAAACATTGCAGTAAATAACAGTTAACCTAATGTAACTTTATTTTTTAAATCAGTATAATCCAGCACAGGTACATGTCAGTACGTACTGACATTTTAAGAGGATCTCAGTACGATGTGAACTCAGACCGTGACATCGGTCCCTGCATCAACGTGCTGATGTTATCAAACACACACTGATAAAGTGAGGCAGACTTACCCACAGGGCTCATGAAAAGAAGAAAAAACAAGAACAAGATGAAAATAAAAACATGATAGTGGTAAGTGAGAATTTGTAAACTATGTGTTACATTATATAAAAATAGTTTGTCCCAGTTAGTCCCACTCACTTTGTCCCAAACTCCCAGTCATCCACCAGCACCAGAAAAGTTAACTGTATATTTAAGTCTGTGTAAAGTGAATTCTGCCATTTTCTTCTAAACTCATTCACAAAGAGTGTTTATATGTATTTATTAATCATTCATATTCAACAGTGTGGTTCTGTGGTATGACAAACTTAGAGCACATTCTTACTTTACACCAATTTTAACAGTTTTATTTTAAGAAGTATTCCAGCTTTGCTTACATCATAAGTCTTGTTGCCAATGGCTGTGTACATACTGTACATTTATAACCACACAATAAGTTAGTCCTTTGCTGACAATGATATTTTCTACTAGAATAAAGTATTTGTTGTCAAATGGTAAAACTGACACCAGCATCAATCCTACTCCTGCTGTCAGTTTAGTCTAGACTGTGTGACTAATTAGGGGGCCAAGCCCGCGGGGCCAGGGAACCGCGTATGTAAGCATCCGTGGTTCCTAGGACCAGCGGTGTTAGGAGCCCTATTGTAATCGTAAGGATTATTGTTACCTTTTATTTTTCCCCCGGTAAAAGTAGTGCTGCAGGCTAAACCGTGCAAGGTAGGGCGATGCCCCTTGGGGGTTGGGTCCAAAATACCCCGTGTACCTTGGACGCAAAAATTCACATATGTTCGCCAGCAGGTGGCGCTATAACAAAGGTCAACACGATTTGGACGATAACTCCCACACCGTTTGTTGCAAATTTAAAACCTTCATATCCACAGATTCCTTGAATAGCACTGAATCACCTGGGCTAGGCCACGCCCATTTCCGCCTCAACTTTTCTGGAGCAAATTCGCAAAAACTCGAAAACCTACTTTTTCAAAATCCTCCTTGGGGTTTTGTCCAATCAGCGTGAAACTTGGCACGTAGAGTCTTCAGTTGCACATGATATACAGTTAATAAAATGAGTTTGTTCGGGTAAATTATGCGCAAATTATTAGCGAGTAAAGTTTCCTAGCAAGCTATAAAAATGCAAACTGGCGCATATCTCGGTCCAAATAAATGCTAACAACACCAAATCTGAGATCCTTAGTTGGCATGTGACTGTGAGGAAATCTGCCAAATTTGAATGATGTAGACCACTAGGGGGCGCTACAAATAATTACTATTTATATCTCTTAATTGGCACGACCAATTGTTACCAAATTTTGAGGGTATGATCTTGGGTCCCTCCTGAGGCGATATCTCAAAGTTATTCACGATTGGTCAAAGTGGGCGTGGCTAATGACATAATAACATAAATAAACAAACATTTATTTCTGCTGAATTATTATGTTGAGGGCAGTGAAATTTACAGGGTAGATATAAAAGACCACACAGACCACCAATACCAAAAACTACCCCACTAGGTGGCGCTATAATTGCAAAAACATTTTGGCCTTTAACTCTCACAATTTAATTCACATCTTCATAAAATTTATATCCACATGTTCCTTACATAGAGTCGCATTTTCTGACATAGGCCACGCCCACTCCCACAGCACATTGCTCTTTGTAAGTCACTATATATCACAAACTAATTTTTTCAAATTACTCCGTGGGGTTTTGACCAATCGGCATGAAACTTGGCACGTACAGTCTTCATTTGGACCTGATCTAGAGTTTAGCAAAAAATTTTGTTCGGGCAAAATATGCGCAAAATATTAACGAGTGAAGTTTTCTAGCGAGCTATAAAAACACAAACTGTTGCATATCTTGATCAAAATAATTGCTAACACCACCAATTCTTAGATCCTTGGTTGCCATGAGACTGTGGGGGTATGAGCCAAATTAAAAAAAATTAGGCCTCTAGGGGGCACTACAATTATGAGAAAATTTTATCTCCTAAATGGCACAACCGATTTTTACCAAAGTTGGTGGGTATGACCTTGGTTCGCTCCTGGGACCGGATCTCGAAGTTAATCACGATTGGTCAAAGTGGGCGTGGCTTATTACTACATAACATATAAATAAAAAAACCTTTATTTCAGCTGAAGTATTATGTTGAGGGATGTGAAATTTACAGGGTAACTATAGAAGAGCACACAGATCACCCATACCAAAAAGTGCACCACTAGGTGGCGGTATAATGGGTGCAAACACAATTTGGTCTGTAACTTTCACACTTTAAATCACATTGATCAAGTACTTGGATCAATTATTCACAGTCAAACTCAAGCTTTAAAGAAGGCCAGTACATGGTGCAGAACCTTCTGAATCACATTTCTCACAGCAATTGAATGAAGAGTGAAAATCCTCCTTATATCCTCCAGTCCAGCTGATTGTCAACAACTCACAGTCGTGCTCAACTCTACAGGTACAGCAGATCTCCCTGATTGACATGATGAGCTGGACATGGCTGTGCACTTTGTACCAATCTGTAACAGTATGGTAAATCCCCCAATAGATCCCCTGGAATTATCAAACATTTTGGCCTCAGTAAAAGATAACCTACTATTTGATCTCATTTCACATTTTGTTGCTATTTTCCTGCATGGAAACATCAGTGACAGTGAAAGAATCTTGTCAAAAAAAATGCAAATATGGTAAAAGTTGCATTTTTTTTGCACTAGACAAATGTTTTGTTCAGACATTGATGTACTTTACCACCATGTAGACCCTTATTTGTGTAAATGTGGTCAGAAAAACAGAAACAGACTTTACGTGGAGAACGATTAAAGACTCAAATTCAGCCCAAAATAATACTGACATAAAGTACATAATGAAAATACTAGTTAATTACAGTGTTTAAGTGGATTAAATTAAAGCAGAATTAAGTGTTTACAAGATAGAGGAATTATTTAATTCCGAATTGAAGTTGGAATAAACCAGCCACCTAATTCAGATTTAAGTTTAAGTTGGGATTCAATTTGCATTAGGAATTATATGTTTACAAAGTGAGTTTAAAGAGGATTTAACTTTTATTCTGAATTAAAGAAAAATTAAAGCTCAAATGTAAACGTGGCCAGTGACAAAGAAAAAAATAAGTTGATTGAATAAAAAAAGTACTGAAGTACTGAAGTACTGACAATTCTCTGGTCTTTGGAGAGAGCAGACGTGTTTTTCATTCGCTCCGATAACACGACCTTGGCTACAGCTGGCTACAGCTGAACAGCCTGAAATTGGGCCCAAGACTGAAGGAAAATGGTGAAAAAACCGCAGGGAGGCCCTTCAGAACCCAATTCGGGTTTGGAAGAGGTCAAGGAGATGATATGCGAGGGTCTACGGAACCTATCTGCCGAGATAAAGTCATTGGAAAAGACGCTGGAAAACTCACTGGAAAACCTACAAAGCGAAGCAAAGGTACTGAAAGAAAAGAATGAAAGAAATGCTGAAGAGATAAAATTGTTGAACGCCCGGGTTGAACAGCTGGAACAAAAGGAAAGAGAGAAAGATGTCATCATCACAGGCCTAAAGATAAAACCCAGGAGTTACGCGAGTGACGAAGAAACGAAATCGATTGAACAACAGGTCATTGACTACCTGGAGTCGAAGGACATTGTCCTGAAGCCTGACAACATCAACTCCTGCCATCTCCTGCCAAAGAAAAATGATAACAGAGCTGTAAAAATGACCTTCACGAATATGAAATTCAAAGGACAACTACTCAGGCAAGGAAATAAACTCAAGGGAACGAAGGTGTACATCAATGAAAACCTGACGAAACAAAATGCAAGCATTGCATGGAAGGCACGCCAAATAAAAAAAGGAGGAAAAATTGTGAGAACGTGGTCAAGAAACTGCAGGATTTATATCCTGGAAGAAGAAAACGGAAAACCAATCCTCATCAAAATGATGGAAGACTTGGGAAAATACGAAGGATCCACCTAAACAACAACATTACTGATGGTAATCATGGATATGGACCCAGATCTATATAAACACTGGAAACAAAACTCAGACTGTGATTATTTTACAAAGACTGAATTAAATGTGGAAACCAAGAGTAAAAAAGGTCTGTCATTTATTCATTTCAATTGCTAGGTGGTGGGGTGATTAAGGATTACATTAAATTTAAATTCAAAGTGTTTATTGTCATATGTGCAGTTAGAAACACGTTTTCCAGTACAATGAAATTACTACATTGCTTATGAACTAATAATGTGTTTATACAAGTTAATTCTAACAGTCTTGTGAACTAGGATATAATAATGTGTTTATACAAGTTGGATCTGACAGTGGAGAATACAACACTGCCAATAGAGCTGACAACAGCTGGATTAGCCTTGATGTAGAGACAAAACATGAGACATTCCCGAGTGGTGACGTCATGAATGAAAAGGGAAAAACCTTCCAAACACCTTCGAAAGAGGAACTATTTTGAACTGGAGGAATGCTAACAACGTCTGGCAGAGAACAAGGCCAACATGAACAACGATAGAGAGGAGGAGGAATAAAAACAAGACAACACTGACTACAGATGAGAATACACAAAAAAGGACTGTTCAGAACAACTCAAGAATGTTTGACCAGAGAGACATGTAAACCCATGTAAATTTGCGATGGTAAAACAGGGGACGGGACCTAGATAAGCAAACTGCTTCTCTCGTCTCCTTTTTCGGCATGTACAAAAAAAAAAAAAAAAAAAAAAAAAAAAAAAAAAAGTGAATGTAACCATGTCGGAAATAAACTGAATAAATAAAATAAAAATAAATAATAATAAGGACATCAGTGGAAATGTAAAGTTATCCCCTAAAAAATAATACTCAAGTAAAATTTCAGTCATTAACTAAATTTGTTCACACTGTATATACTGTATATATATATAAATGTCTCTGGGGTCACTGGACATTAGTGGCTGTGGTTGTTGTGGTTGATGTTGAAGCAGGGCTGGTTAGGAGAGGAGCTGTCTGTCAGTGTGTCAGCTGACAGTGCACTTATCATTTCAGTTTTGGCTCTAATTATTGATTTATAATCTTATTATTTTTATTTTATTTGTTGAAATAGAGGTTCCTGACAAAGTCAAAAAGCCTTGATCAATAAACACATTAATGTGACTCTTTTATGTATCTAAAAACTAAAAACTAGTCGGTGCTGACACTAACACAAGACAAAGGTTAAAGTGTTCTCTGGTGGTCTACTGCCTTTATGGTTAAACACATTGATGTTAAAAACAGCCAAATGAAACTGCACTGGCAGTGTTTTTAAATGTTCATTCACTTTCTTTGCATAGGTGCACTTGTGGAAACTGTGTAACCATGGCAACAGAGCCAGAAAACATCTTCTCCAGGGAGATACTGTTAGTCAAAGATCAACTCCACGTTAGGACTTTATTTTCTTCTCCGTCTTTAACATCACCACACCGTCCAGATGAAAGTTACAACCGCACCACACCCAGCATGTGTACAACATGTGTCCTCCAAATGGAGCGCTAGAGCCCCCTAGCTGTAGGGCATGTAAGGTGAACATAAAACCAAGAGCTAACAAACTCACTCTCTTAAAATAAAAAATAAATAAATAAAAATTATTTAATTTTTTTTTTTACCCCAACAAAATGGGCATATTAACTATAACATTAATGAACAGAAATATTTGTCAAAACAGCACATTCAAGTGTTCACTCAACAGCCCACTGTCCTTCATGGAGCGCCTTAAGGAGCATAGCTGAGGAGGCTCCTTTTTTAGTTAGGCAGTCTGCAAGTTGATTTTTGGTATCTGACCACACCACCTGTTGAACCTTTTTGGTTTGGATCAGCTCCTTGATAGAACTGATTTCTAAGCGCAGTCTTTTTTCAGTCACAAACTTGGTGGACTTCAGTGCATCAACAAGAGAAAAGTTATCAGTGACACAGATTATTGGTACAGTGTGATCCGTACAACCTGCACTAAGTTCTGAAAACAATGTTGAAAGAAAAATGGCATTATCAATACCCTCAGACATTGCTAGTGTTTCTCCTGCAAGTGTACTTCTGACAACTCTCTTTATTCTCTTTGACTGCCATGATATTGGAGAGAAGTGCCCATTGTCACCCATTAAAACAAGAAGGTGTCCATCCTGAGTACCCCCATCTGACAGGTTTGCAAAAGATGCATCAGTGAAAGTAACTATCTTCAAGTTACTGTCTTTACCAAGGTGCTGAAAATTCAACTCCACTGATTTGGCTTTGAGTTTACACACAACTCTGTTTGCTTCATTAATGGTCTGTACTGTAGCCTGTTTGAGATTTGATGCTAAGTTACTGGCATCAAACATGGCATCGGGTCTGCTTTGTCTGGCAACCCGCAAAAGTTGCCCTATCTTGGATCTAAGCAGATCTCTCTCCGTCTCAGTGAGGGGCGAACTTGACTCTGTGGCCCGTGAAGGATCAAGAGGTATGGGCTGTAAATGTTGAATGTATGTCTCTTGGTGAATTTTTACCTGTTTTTCTGAAGTAACAAAATCAACACCGACATATGAAAAGCTATCCTGAGCTTCACGACCTACATTAAATTTGGATCTGAGGTGAGGCATGACATTCATGGTAAACATTTGTGTACCCGCCCAAATGAAATCATCAACATGACATGCTAACATACCAGTTACACGCTTTTCCTCGTCTAACCAGTAGAAAACTGCAGGGTCAACTTTAGATAAGACAGCCCCTGCTTCAGTCATGATGCTTTTCACTCTGTTATACCAATACAATGAAGCATCAGCTAAACCGTACACACATTTTTTTAGTTTCCAAAGTGTCCCTGTGCTATTGGCCTCAGGAGGAGGTTTGATGAAAATGTCTCGAGACAGTTCTAGTCCTTGTAAAAAGGCCGATTTGATGTCCATTGAATGAAGTTGCCATTGTTTTTGACAACTCACTGCCACCAGGAGCCTCAGGGACTCTGAGGCACAGGTTGGAGAGTCTTTTTGCAGTTCAGAAACGTGTAGCTCCTCAAATTCACGTGCAACAAGCCTGGCTTTTGGTACTAGTCCATGGTCTGTCTCTTTCAGAGTGCACACCCATCGAGTGGAGATGCACGTTTGTCCTATGTCCTCAACCTCCTCGAACACATCATTTTGTATCCAGCTTTTCATTTCACTGATTTTTGCTTCATCAAATGACACATCCTTTGTGATAAAAACATCCTCACATGCATCAGCGTTTTGTGTCTGATCCTGAACTTGGAGATCCTTCAACTGTGATAGATCAACTGCTTCACTGTTACCTGCCCTCTCAGCAGGCTCAAGCAGCTCCAAGTTGTACCAATTATTGTATTTTCCTTTTGCTTTTCCGGCACGTCCTAACACTTTTGCTTTTTGTGAGGCACCACTCTCCTCATTTCTGAATGTCACAATTTCACCAGTCTTCACATTTACATTTCCAGCATCTTGTCTTTCAGCATTCCCATTCTCAGGAGCATCCAGTGGATCATTGTCAATGTTTTCTGTACTTGTCTCTTCTGTATATTCAGTTAGGTCACATGTGTTGTGTTTATCACCATTTTCTTTCTCAGAGATAATCAGAGGATCCACATGGTCCTGAGTGACCTTCCTCAGCTTGAGTTGGTGAACTCTGACGCAGGTGCCTCCGTGTCGAACAAAAACAACGACACCGTCCTGCCCAATGACTACTCCTGGTCCTTTCCACTCAGCACAGTCCACACGTTTAAAATAAAATACCTTGTCTCCGAGTTCATACCTTTCATTGTTGTGACGCACCTGTTTCTTTAGTGCTCTACGTATCCTTTCGGAACACTCTGCTTCTGTAAAGGCCTTCCGTGCGGTGTGCAGAGCTGAAATGTGTTTGGCAACCCATTCGCTTTTTGTGGTGCCCTCTAGAGCAGGTGCCCTGTCAATCAACACAGAGGGTAAATTTGGATTCTGCCCAAAAACGAGCTGATGTGGACTGTAACCATGGACACTTTGCATACAGTTCTTTGCCATGAGAGCCCAGTCCATGGCAGTGCTCCAGTCACATCCTGTATTGGCTTTCACTTTTAGTATAATCTCAGTCAAAGTTTGATTATGGCGCTCTAACAGTCCATTACTCCAAGGGCTGTAGGCGGGTGTTGTCTTTACTTCAATATTAAAGTTTTCCGCCATGTCTCTCACCTCTTCATTATTAAACTCACCTCCATTGTCACTGAACAACTTTTGTGGAGGGCCATGAACACTAATCCAATCGTGGATAAAATGTTTTACTATTTCAGAAGACCTCTTGGTGGTCAGGACACTTCCTGCACTAAATTGAGTGAACTGGTCAATAACATGTAGATACCACACCCCTGGCTCAAGTTCGTGTAGATCTACAGCAACAGTCTAATTATATGTTGAAGCCAGTGGTAAGCCGACAGCAGGTTTGGGTTTGGTCTTGCAGTATTTTTGACACGCTTCACACTGACCTATGACTTTTTGTAGTAAGCTAATGCACTCTTAGTCTTTATTGCCAGAACTACTCAAAAGTCTTTGTAGCTTGTCAGCAGAAGCATGTCCAAACTGTTTGTGTAGTTTCTCTAAAACTTTCATCTTCTCGTTTGTGTTCATTTTGTCTGTGTTTGTAAGCACTTCTTCCTCTTCTTCAGTAGTTGCTAATATCTGATTAGCATTTGTAGGACATTTGCTCTCATTATCCATTATGTTCACACAGTAATGTCCTGAGCTCGTAAAGTCCAGTTTGACAGTTTGATTAAACATCACTGCACTGTCATTTTCCATGTCCAGAACAGTTCCAGCCCTTTTTAAAGATGTCTTACTCAAAAGCAGGGGGATATTAACTGGGACCACTTCTGTTTCAATATTGCACTTGGTGTTGCCAATCTTGGCTGGTATTTTAACACTTTTAACAGAGTACACCACATTTCCATCCCCAAACTTGAAGGGCCTGTGACTTTGTATCTCTGTTGCTCTCATTGACTTTTCTTTTTTTTTTCCGGACACACTAATGTAGTTGTCTAACCACTCTTGTCCACATACTGTTCTTGTACATGCAGTGTCTATTATAGCTGAGCCAAAGCATTCCGTCATAAATATTTCTCCATCTGTTGGTGATTCTTTAGCATACAGCGTAATGTTACACTCCTCTGTCTTATCTTCATTTACATTAACACTTTCACATTTGTGTGGACAATCTTTCGCCCTATGAAACGTGCTTTGACACACTGCACACTTTGATCGCCGTCCGAATTTGTCCAGCAGGTTTGTACCGGGCTGTGGAGTTTTAGGTCTGCTGCTTTGTTGCCAGGTTTTGCTTTTTTTCCGCCGCTGCTCCGCCACAAACACGGATTCCTGACTGATTCCTTCTGTAGCATTCATTTTTCCGCCAAATATTCTCTTCAAAGCGGACTTCATTGAGGCAAATGTTAGATCTGTGCACGCTGTTAAAGCCAGCTGCCTGTCTGTCCCATCTAAGCACGCAGTGTCCAACAGCTTAAACGCTAAAACTGCATCGGGTAGCTCCATTTTGTATTTGCGCATACGTGAACACCGCTGTTCAAAATCAATAATATAGTCCGCCATGGACACGTTTTCGTGTTTAACAATACGGTCGAAATCAGTGTATGCTTCATAGATCCGATCTTTCTCTTCTTTCAGGAATAAATTGTCAAGCTTACCAAGCAGAGTGTCCATTCTGGTGTCTATATTTAAATCGTCTACCGGAATTTCCATTGCCGTCTCCCGTGCTCTGCCCGACAGTGACAAAGCAACAGCGAGAGCTTGTTTTTTCTGTTCCATGTCCGTGACTCTGGCCCAAATGCCGACTTCATTTTTCCAGGTTTCATAGGGTTTTCCTTCTTCAAACGGCGGCGGAACTTTGTAGTTACTAACCATCCTCTGCTACCAATGTTAGTCAAAGATCAACTCCA
Source organism: Gouania willdenowi (assembly GCF_900634775.1). Lineage (NCBI taxonomy): Eukaryota > Metazoa > Chordata > Actinopteri > Blenniiformes > Gobiesocidae > Gouania > Gouania willdenowi. The sequence continues at coordinate 10,592 of NW_021145104.1, forward strand.
CGTTAGGACTTTATTTTCTTCTCCGTCAAAAACATAACCACACCGTCCAGATGAAAGTTACAACCGCATCACACCCAGCATGTGTACAACATGTGTCCTCAAAAAGGAGCGCTAGAGCCCCCTAGCTTTAGGGCATTGTGGGAGGATGAGTTATTATTAATGGGTTATATAACTAAGAATATTAATTATGATTATTAATATTACTTCAAATATTGCGGGGTGCCACTCCTTTTAACAGGAGAAATATGTCTAAGTTTTTAGACTAAACTCATCAATGTGAAACCAGGGGAAAGTACATTCTAACAGCAAATCTACACCATAGTCACAGCTTTAATGAATCAGAGGAATCAAAGATTATGTTTAACCTTTTATTCAAAAGTCAACAATTAACACAGTCAAAATATCAATTGAAATGGGATAATTAAATCATGATAAAAATGCATTTCTAAGCTAATAAGGGTGAGGATTATATGTAATAAAGTGAATCACTATTCAAACTAATCTAGACTAACTATTGTAAAATCAAAGAATAAAATCAAAACAAAGAGGGAAGACAGACGGGGGAGACGGACAAACATATGTGGTGGATGGTGAGTGTAGTGTAAGTATGAGGATGTATTGAATGAGGTTGTATTGTAGTTTGAGTGAGTCAGTTCTGCTGGTCCATTGTTCACTGGTCCATACCTTGAGGTGCGGTCTGGTTGGACCTGGAGATGTTCTGGGTTTGCAGGAACAACGTCTGTGTAACAGTGTAGCTGCGCTGGCGTGCCGCCGTTGAATTCTGTTTCGTTAAACAGCAGTGATTTTATTGGCCGATCCACAACCCTTCTGGGATGATCGCAGCCGGTTTCAGACGAAGAAGGACCACGGTTTGGTCCACAATTCAGCTGTTGGAAGGTCGGCTTTCAGGCACGTTCTTTTGCGTCTTAGGCTTTCACTGCAAGCAAGGTTCTTAAAAGGTCTAACTGGTGCAACTACAAATAAAAGAAAAATGAAATGAAAGACTGGAAACATGAGGAAACACGTGTGAGCATGAACGCCCGCGTCCAAAACTGAAGTTTCTGGCGGCGTTCTTCCTTTTACAAGCTTATCTTTGGGACTTGCCTCCTAAGGAGGGAACTTCGTTGATTGGTTTTGGGTGTGTCTTGGGTGTGTGTATGCGAGACAAGAGACAGACGACAAAGGGATGATTCTAAACATAAAAGAATGCCTAATAATTCATTCTACATATTTCTAAACATATTTTCAACATCATATCTTGAAATATCATGTATAATGAAACAGTTAGATACCAGACACGGCTGAAAAATAGCATAGTTAGTACTTAATAAACCTGAATGTCAAAACTCGGGTTAAGGAATTTTCCTTATCATATGGTTACATTCAGTACCTTGAACTAAGCTTTGTGATGTTTTCCTAGTATTTCAAGCACCTTTTAAATGATGAAACATTTAAAATAGCATTCTGTTGGTTATTGAATTATCTGAAAAGAGTGGGATAAAACAGACAATATTTGCAATTTCAATTTCTGCAGGAACCCGTAACAATAATGTTTTCATTTGTAACTTTTCAAACATAATACAATTTCTTTGTTCTCATTTGAGCAGGAGAGCTAGGGTTATTCCAACGTACTGTGTGACCAGTGGTGTGGGTTCGGGAGGTGGCAACATCTGCAGGGGGTCGGAGCCCAGAGTTTGAAACTTAGCATGTAAACATTGACTGCCTGTTTCCTTTGATTGCAATGTAGCAGATAGGTGATAACCAGAGCAAATTGTTCTTGGATTCTTCTGTTCCTTTGTTCAGACAGGAAGATGGAGGAGATCCCCCTGTGGGAACGTTTGCACTTCACAGTAGGCGACAGGCTCCCCGACTCCACTGACTGTTGAAACTTGTCCTTCATCAAAGATCAACTTGGGGGTTTTAGTTCCCTACAGCATGTAAGGTGAACATAAAACCAAGAGCTAACAAAAAGAAGCTCATTCAACCACAACACTAACAAATAAACACACTTTAGAAACACACATTGTCATTGTGAGCACACTGAACTACTAAATACTAACAACAAAGAGCTTTACATCAAATACATCTGATCTTTCAACTTTACATGATTTTTGTATTATTTTGGGCTGAATTTGAGAAAATCTGAGTCTTTAATTGTTCTCCACGTAAAGTCTGTTTCTGTTTTTCTGTCCACATTTACACAAATAAGGGTCTACATGGTGGTAAAGTACATCAACATCTTAACAAAACATTTGTCTGGTGCAAAAAAAAAAAAATGCAACTTTCACCATATTTGCAATTTTTTAACAAGATTCTTTCACTGTCACTGATGTTTCCATGCAGGAAAATAGCAACAAAATGTGAAATGAGATGAAATTGTTGGTTATCTTTTACTGAGGCCAAAATGTTTGATAATTCCAGGGGATCTATTGGGGGATTTACCTACTGTTACAGATTGGTACAAAGTGCACAGCCATGTCCAGCTCATCATGTCAATCAGGGAGATCTGCTGCACCTGTAGAGTTGAGCACGACTGTGAGTTGTTGACAATCAGCTGGACTGGACTATATAAGGAGGATTTTCACTCTTCATTCAGTTGCTGTGAGAAATGTGATTCAGAAGGTTCTGCACCATGTGCTGGCCTTCTTTAAAGCTTGAGTTTGACTGTGAATAATTGATCAAGTACTTCTATGATTGTTTGTGGTGAACACTGTCCTCTTAGTTTTGTAGTTTCTATCTAATTATTCTTCTGAGAATTTGTAAATTGTAAACTTTGCAAGTCGTAAAACTTACAATTCTTCTCAAAACTAAAGATTCAGCATTTTTCCATTTATTAAAAATGTTATAGGTTATTCAGATGAATTGGTTAGTGCTAAATCAATTTAACTTCACAGGTGTTTGTTTTTTGTAACGGTTTATAAAGTATTTATTTTGAATGAATTAATCATGACTCCATTTAGTTGGTGAGCAATAAAAATTTGTCAAGTTTTGGTATAAATTGGTCAACACTGTAAATTAAGACTGAAAACATTATGGCATCTATAATTAACTATGGTAATGTTTGGATTTTATTTACTACTCAAACCATGACTCAGCAACAACAGTATGCATCTAAACTAACGTGTACACTACAAATTAATATTTATTATACAGTTTTTATTGTGTTTTTAAGTGGCCTGAAAGGCACTTTTTAAATAAAAGTAATTATTGATTACATTAATGGGGTCAGAGGGTGGAGCTTAAAACCACAAAACCAAGAGTGTCAAACTTATCAGAAATCATTCATTTAGGTTTTAGGTTTAGGTTGTAAAAGGAGAGTTACAGATAAATATTTTATATGTCTGGTCCTGATGTGAAATGAGGTTGACACCCCTGGTTTAATAAAAACAATTCTCACTATGCAACGAATTGAGAACGACGACCAGGGTTGACCCACTACAGAGTTGATGGACATCCAGGGTTGACCCACTACAGAGTTGATGGACATCCAGGGTTGACCCACTACAGAGTTGATGGAGTAATGGATTACTAGTAACAGCGTTATGTAATCTGGATACAAAAATAATGTAACGATAATCTGTTACAGTACATTTAAAAACATGTAATCAGATTACCAGTATTTTTATTAAAAATAAGGATTACTTAGTGGGATTACTTCTTCAAAGCAAACAGAATATACACCGTGCAACAGATACACAGAGTGCACACACACATTGTGACACTTCGTAGCACTTCACCATAAACGTGAAACCAATACTGCCTGCCTAGCTGTTTACCATCATGACTCAGGAGTTTTCACTGCATGAAAATTCCCGAGTCACTGTTTGCTGTGACCACACCAAATAAAACATGGAAAGGTAAATTACAAAGATGAATCCAAAGTTAACTTCTGACACAAACTTTCTACACCATAGACTGTAAACACACATCTCCACTACGCATCCTCAAGTTGCCTTCACTGACTGCCAACGCTGTAGGAATTAGGAACATCAACAACGGACACATCCAACAAACAGCAGAGCTGTTACAATATAAAGCTATTATGCTAACAACTAACTTATATGATATTGTGCAGTAACATAACAGCTGTATATGTGTTTGTTGTGTCTATCACTGCATGATGCAAAATAACTGCATTTGTTTGTCTAGGAAATAATTTTCAACAAATTGAATTAAAGTCACTTCCTGTACATTATATGAAAGACATGCTGACACAGCAAACATAACTAATAATTAACTATGGAGCATGTTATTACGTAAAACATCTACTTTATGGCACTTTTTTCCTGTAATTTTTTAATTAATTTAAAACCAGAATCAGGAAAACAGAAAAACCAGAAACAGGAAAAAATCAAAATCAAAATAACAATGGTAACACATTATATCATTTTGTTTGTTTGTCTTTTTTACAAAGTGCAGTTGACTCTATATCTATATCATAAAAAATCTATGACTGCAGGTGACAGAACACATTTTTGTGGAGGTACATCTTTTAAATTAACGCATGCCTCGAGATGCGTTCAAAGTCCCTGAAAAACCCAGAAATTTGTAAAATATCCCCACACAGCCCTGACACCACGTGAAAACAAAAGAGGACATGTCTAAAACCAGACGTATGGTCACCATACATGTCATCATTATTTAATAATGAATGGAAAAAATAAAAATGCAGTGTTATAGTTTGGTCACTTGGGGGAGATTAATTAAGTTTTATTATTATGCATATTTGGAATTTTGGTGTTGTTTACCATATCTGCATTGAAAAATGAACCTTGGGATGAAATAATATTTAAAACATATTTTCAAATAAATATCAAAAGAATATTAATTCACTGGAACACATCTGTAACCTTTGCACACCCAGAAACACAATATATTATGACTGTAAATATCATGTCTGCTATTAAAAACTGTATATTACAATAATTAGCATATTAGCACACACTTAGCTATAATAGAGCTTTTCATCTGTAAACCCTTCTTAGAAACCAATGATCACACAATGTGTTGCCTGTTATCTCACGCTACGAGGTGACTATTGTTGGAATTGTCCCTGTATAAATAAAGTTTCATTGAATTAATATGTGACCTTTGACAAATAAACAGTGGTTGCAAATATCAAACTATTTATGTGTAACTCTATTGTAGGCCAGTCATCACATTTATAAACTATCTTAGTCATCTAGGATCTGTGCACCCTCAGAAAATCAGCTGCTCACATTATTTTGACCTGAAATCATCTAATTTTCCACCGTTTGTAATTCTTCTCCAGTCTGCATTGACTCCTCCCACCAGAGCGTCATGTTTAAGGGAAGAAGAAAATGAAAATGGATGATTTATTTATCTCTATTACAAGTTCACAGTTGTTTTTGTTTGCAATGCCTTTGAATAAGTTGTTTTGTGCCTGACTTGGCTAGCTACGCCACAAGTTTTCCCTCAGTGTCCTTAGGTCTCACATGTTAGATGGACCTTGAACTGAGACATGTTTGAATACTTTACATTGTAGTGTTGCACAAATGTTTGATCATTTTGTTTTTGCCTTCTTCACGTGACAAATCACAGCACTTTATACAGCAGCATATTATGTGTTTTGTTCATTGCTGTTTGTTTTGCTTTAAAAAAAAGTTCTAAATTGTCTTAAATTTGACATAAAAAGTGTGCAGCAACCACTGTTTCTGGTGTACGGTTCATACTGTTAATAAATGTTGATGGTACTCATACTCCTGGTTTTGATTCTGATAAGATGTTTATTCTAAGAACAAAAACTGGTTTTAAGGTTTTGGTTTTAGTTTTAATATAGATTTAGGTTTATTTCAAGATGAGTCAACTTGTATCAAGAAACAGCTTAATCATTTTTCATTAATACTGAGTCATTGTTTACTTAGATTAGTTGTTTTCTTCTTGTTTAATTTGCCAACCTTTAAAAAAAAAAAAACAAAACAAAACATTTTTTTAACAATAATTATGTGTTTATAGTCAGTATATTTCACTTATTATTGTGCTGTAGGAAGTTTGATTTCAAGTACTTGAATTTAATAATCAGCCATTTTTGCTTATTTTAACCCTTTAGAATATTTATCAGGACCTTCTTATTATAAGATTTAACATCTTTTTTCAAGATTTCTTATTTAGTAAATTTAACTTGCTGCATGGACAGATAATGTCTCTTGTTTTAAGAATTCTCCTCAAATGTAGTGTTTTTTTCTTATATTTTATCTCTAATTTGCAGCAAAGGCTTTGTTTTTAGATCAAATAGAGAGCAGCAGCTTTTCTGGGACAGTCCACAACAACATTAACTATGATATTGGTCAACAGATGAACTCCTCTGTCCTGTTGGTTAGGACAACATGTCTAACAATAAAAGCCCATCATCACAGAGCTTCATTTGGACATTTCCTGATTAGCAATCATTTATTAGCTTTAGGTTTGGACCAGACGTGGGCCACATAATACTCAGTCTAGTATTGGCCACACCCCAAAAAAAACGCTCAAAATGAAGGAACAACACACAAAATAATAAAACTGAACAAAAAGACAACAAAAGTACAGAAATTTACTGTAAAATTTCACAAAATGACCACAAATATGCACAAAAAAATCTGGAAAATACACCAAACAATAATGAATAACTCATTAAACACAAAACAAGAAGAATACACAAAGACCCTGTCCTCTGAAGCTGAGCCCAGGCGGTCGCCTTGCGCGCCATCTGCTGGAGGGGTGCCAAAATGCAACCCCACAATTTTTATTTGTTAATAATTTAAAAAGGTACAATAAACAATAAAAACACCCTTTACAATTACTGTACATGTTTTCTCTTAATTACATATTAATATTAAAAATCTGTAACTATACCTGCTAATCTTCTGCCCATATTTATTTTAATTTAATTCTTGTTCTATTCTATGTAATTCTATTGTGTTGTTTGTGTTGAGAGATATGCTCTCATTTCTGTTATGAGTTATTATTATTATTATGCCCCTGAATATTTGTGTTTAATGTTGTCATTGGCTACCACTGTGATCGCACTGATCATGTGACGTGCAATCAGGAGATGACATGCATGTGTGTGAATAAATGAGGTGATCCCGTCGGTACGGGTGTTCACCGGAAAGTGCAAAACGTGTGCTGTGTTATGTCACGTTAAACGCTGTGTAGAAGTGACTCTTCTAACAGGTTTTGGGCCCAGATCCATAACGCACAGTTTGATGGACCAGCCGGGTGAAAGTCGTAACGTTCACTGTGTGCACCTGAGCGGCGAGTTGGAGTAATCAGCCTTCAACATGTGTAAAAGAGACAGAGACGCGGTGCCGAGCAGCCGCTGGGCGAGACTCGTTTTTGATGGTGACTAAAAAAAATATGAGCTGTGGGAGACAAAGTTTTTGGGCCACCTTTGTCTGCAAGGATTAAAGGACACTATTTTAAAGGAGGCCGCTCCAGATGATGACGAGAAAAATGCAGAGGCCTACGCGGAGCTCATTCAGTTTCTGGATGATAAGAGCCTGTCGTTGGTGATGCGCGATGCCGGGAACGACGGACGTGAGGCGCTAAAGATTCTACGGCAATACTATGCTGGTACAGGCAAGCCCAGAGTTATTAACTTATACACCGAGTTGACCTCACTACAAAAGTCACCCATTGAGAATGTCACTGAATATGTAATCAGAGCAGAGACTGCGATTACTGCCTTGAGAAGCGCAGGAGAGACGCTCAGTGACGGACTTTTGATCGCAATGGTTTTGAAAGGACTGTCAGAGACATTTAAGCCATTTGCCATACATGTGTCTCAGAGTGACGATAAAATGACTTTTGCTGCATTTAAGACAAAGCTCCGAAGTTATGAGGATGTTGAAAACATGCGCGCAACTGCATCAGATGATAATGTCATGAAGGCAGGAGCGCAGTTTGGCACAAGGCGTGCGCCCGAGGGAGCAAAGTACAGTGGCAATACAGACATTGTGTGTTACAAATGCGGTAGCAGAGGTCACATTGCCAGAGCCTGTCTGCGCAAACAGTGGTGCAACCATTGCAAAAGTAACACACACAACAATGCTAGCTGTAGACGGACAAGGCAGCGGGATAACGCACAGAAAGCGTCCGAGGAGACGGAAACGGAATACGCATTCCGAGCGAGCGACGAGGAGGTGTGGGTGCCAGATAACAAGAGGAAAGGTCTGATGGTGGATGCGGGTGCAACGTCACATATCATCACAGACATCGCAAAGCTCAAGCGGTTTGACGGCAGATTCCAGGCAGATTTTTAAAAAAAAAAAAAAGTCTAATTAACCAAAACTTTCGCGACCCCCCTGCAGTACCTTCGCGGACCCCCTGTTGAAGACCTCTGCTTTAAGGTATTTAAAAGAACAAAGAACTTTGTTTTAGAAAATGCAGAGATAAGACCAAAATCCATGCTTACAGTGATGCTAATTGGGCCGCTGATGTTAGTGATCGAAAAAGCACCACAGGTTACTGTATCAGTTTAAACAGAAATGGTCCATTAGTCTCATGGAAAACCAAACGACAGCCTACAGTCGCACTATCCACCTGTGAGGCAGAGTATATGGCTTTAGCTGCGACTATGCAAGAGTGCCTGTACTTGCAACAGCTGTTGAACTGTTTTGATGGTGAAACATACAGGTGCATTATCTATGAGGACAATCAGGGAGCTATAGCCTTAGCTAAAAACCCTGTACACAGACAGCGATGTAAACATGTGGATATTAAATACCACTTTGTAAGATCTATGTTGAATGGTGACCAGATGAACTTGGAGTACTGTCCAACCAATGAAATGGTTGCAGATGTCCTGACTAAACCAGCTACAAAGCTGAAGCTAATGACATTTGAGTTGTTTATGTTTGGTATATGAACTATTACAGTGTGAGAGCCAAATCATGTATGCAAAAATGATTTTCTAAATGTGAGCAAGTGGGGGTGTTGAGAGATATGCTCTCATTTCTGTTATGAGTTATTATTATTATTATGCCCCGGAATATTTGTGTTTAATGTTGTCATTGGCAACCACTGTGATCGCACTGATCATGTGACGTGCAATCAGGAGATGACATGCATGTGTGTGAATAAATGAGGTGATCCCGTCGGTGCGGGTGTTCACCGGAAAGTGCAAAACGTGTGCTGTGTTATGTCACGTTAAACGCTGTGTAGAAGTGACTCTTCTAACAAAATCAATGTGGAAAACACGGAATTTGGGAAAAAAATAAACAGATTTTATAAGTCCCTAATTATTGCAATATACAACTACACAAAAATAATTATTCTTTAATTTACTACTTTGTATTCACTCATTTCATAATACAGAGGCAAACTCTATGCCTAATTTTATTTTTTATATTTTGTTAATAAATATTTCATGAGTAACATAGTTGACTTTGTCACATTTTATTTGACATTAGTAATTAATTATGCACATTTACAAATATTGTACATGATATGAGTGATAACACGTGTTATACAATAGATGTAACTTAATATTTTTACTTTGGTGTACCATGGGTACATAAAGTTAGTGAACCACTGTCCTAAGGTACCGAGGTTTCATATTTAGAAATAATGTAAAATTAATGGTTCTCACAGAAACTAGATTGTGTTCTAGGTTCTTATAATTTCAATTAAATGTTTATTTTGTATTTTTCTATGAAATAAGTAAAGTGAGATTACACATGTATATTTTACATGATTAACTATAAATAAATAGTTTTTATAAAACTTTTTCCTGTTTCACTTTGTACAGTTTAGAAGTTCACTAACATAATGTCACTAATTTAATGTTGTCTTTCTATTATTACACTTACAGCCAATACATGTTGTTCTCTAACTAACATGTGCTATTGTTCACAGATTGTGCTCAGGGATTCAAACCAGTGAAGATTCAGAGATACCAGTACACCTGTGTGGCAGGTACAGCCTTGTGCAGCCACGTGGCAGCTCTACCGTACCAGACGGCCCACTACTCCCAGCTGAGGATTACATCTGTTCTCCCAGTGTTCAGCTGTACAGAGACTGAACAGAAGTGGTACAAAGCAGTTACCATGGTAACCAACCTTTTAATGACACGCGTTTCTTATTTATGACATGACTTGTTTGTGTTATTTGTTTTTTTTCACAGAAGTAACTTATATAAAGGCATCAACTACACTCTACCAGACATCTCTACTCTGAAAGTTCAGGACGTGTATCATGGACTCACTGCTGATGAAGCTCCATGATCACTACGATGGACGTCTCCAGTGATGTTCTTCTGGTATAATCCATGTTTGGTCAGGTGTAAGAGGTAAGTGTGCTGTCATACCAGCTGCTAACAAGGACAGTCCTCAGGACCCGCCCACATACAGTAGCCCCTCCTCTCCCACAGCTGCCACTCTCTGATTATAGGCTGGGACCCTCTACCTGTGCATTCATCTGCTCTGAACATCAACACCATCATATGGCGTCTCTTGAAACATCTTTGGTGACATCACACCAAACTGAGAACATCACACTAGAGCAGAGTTCCAGTGCTGAGTGGCACCAACTAAGGAGGTGCTGCATTACCCCCACCATATTCAGAGAGGTCTGTCACACCAGGGGGGAAAGCTCTGCTGAAAACCTCACCAAAAGGCTTCTGAGACCATCCAGTCAGACTGCTGACGTATGGTGGGGGCTTGACCTGGAGCCTATAGCAGTAGAGGAGTACTGTGGGGTAAGGGAGGTCAATCATGTATGTAATGTTTTACCAACATGTATAAATAAATGATTTAGATCAAAGTATTATGGTGTTCTGTACAGCTTAAGTCATTAGTTTTAAAAGGGAATTGACAGGAACTAAAAAATCAGTGACCAAACAAAATCAGAGCACGACTTAAATTAACACAACAAACATTTTAATAAGGTAGCATTCAAAGGCTTGAACTGTATGAAAACATATTTCATATAATTATAAACACTGATAATATTTAGAAAAAAGGGGTTGTGAAAGTGGACAGATGAATGTTGACTACTGCTACAATTTAACTATTTTTAAAAGGGATTTAGATTTAAAGTACAAACAAAAACTGGTTTAATGCAGACATAGATCCTGGAGATGATCAGAGCCGTATAGAGAGAGGTGTGTCCCAATAGTCCCTCCTATCTCCTTTCCTATCCACTTTTCCTTAACCCTCATAGATGACATCACAGGGTTAAGGAAAGGTGTTAGGAGAGGAGTTAGGAAAAGGCCATCACGTTTGTTTTGACAATCAGACACACTTCCACTAGGTGACGTAATAATCTGACGGTGGTGAAGGTTAGTGACGTCTGTCGTGGTGAAAAAACTACACATTTCCTAAAATGAACTAAAAGCTCATTTCTAACACTTTCCACTGATATGTCATAAATCACAGGTATGAATGTAAATCAAAGGAAAAGAGGTTACCATGGCTACGAGGAACTAAAGGTAAACTAAAGAACGTCACATTGAGAATAGTTGATCACACTCATCTTCTACTCACTAATATGAATTATGTTGAATAAAACATCATGTGGATAAAAATGTCATTTTTCTAGAACCACAGACTGTCTGTTTTATGTCAGTTATAATCTGATAATATGTCTACATATAATGATATATGGAATTTAGATTATTTATGCAAAATTGTTCAAGGCATTTTATTGCATTGGTAACTTACATGATTTCCGTTACACGTCAGCGCTCAGGTGTGTGTCCCTTTAAATGTTGTTGCCGCAAGGAATTGTGGGTCAGCATTTTCTTGTCTCCTTTGGTAAAGGATGTATCAGTGTTTATAGGCTAAAGGAGGTAAAAAAAAAGGAAGCATTGAGCCTCTTTTTCTGAGCTTAAAGACAACTTGGACGCTCTTTATCATGGCCACCACTTAAACACTTCTGGGGTGAAGGAACAGTGGATAGGAAAGGAGATAGGAAAGGAGATAGGAGGGAACATTAGGACACAACCAGAGAGTAGCAACAACTCGTTCACTCCAATGGTTGTTTTATTTACAGCAATAGTGGCTCATGGAGCCTCACATTTAGTACCTGAAGTGATCAGTTTATCATTGTAGCACATTGAAGCTACAGTAGATTAGACAGTCTGTGATGCACTTTAGAACGGTAAGACAATTAAATAATCATATTAGATTATTATTATTATTATTATTATTATTATTATTATTATTATTATTATTATTATTATTATCACTGCACAGTGGATTATCCTCTGCTAAATTAGTAGATTAAGGCATCATTAGCAGATAACAGATGAGACTAGGATATACGTTACAGGATAAAGTTAGCAACACAGCCTTAACCACAAGGTTGAATTTCATTAATGTCATTTCATCCAACGATGTGGATTTAGAGAAAATACTATATAAAATAAATATAATAAAATAAATAAAACTTGATTTATTTTTGTTGTAGTAAATTAAATTAATGAATGAAATATAATTTTAGAACATCTGATTGTACAGTGATGAGTATCAGCAGAGAAATGAGGAATGGATTCTGGAGTACGAGCTAACATGATAAAGTTAACGTAACAAAAACAACAATGAAGAAAACTATTTTTGTGATATTACTATGAATTTAAAGTGTATTAGTGGTTTCTAAACAGCAATCTTAAACATAAAGGTAACTTATGGATTGAGTGTTTTAAGCTTTGTGTTACTCTGAACTGTAAATATCATGTATAAACTCAGCTAATTATGATCATAGCAGAGAGAAAGTTAAGTTAAAAACACTCAGTGAGATTGAAAACACATCAGTTTAAAATTGATAAACAATGATGAAAATAAATTATACTAGACTAAACGGTGAACTATACATAATACTATAAGTATTATAGGTTATTACTGTATTATACAAGTTATTATACTAATCATGTAATTTGGTTAGAGTGTAAGTGACCTACTGTAGGAGCACAGGGAGCAGTGATGTCACTGGACTGGTTTCATATGATGCAGCATCAACAGACCATGATGAGTCATGAAAACATGACAAGGTGTGTTTCAAATGTGTATTATACTGTGATATTACATTAGATATCATACTGATCATTTTATATTAATTATATTAGTAATCACACCTATTCTATGTAGTAATTTCACACTACTACTGCTGTGATGCTGCACGGTGAGGACCAATGATGCTGCACGATGAGGACCAATGATGCTGCACGGTGAGGACCAATGATGCTGCACGGTGAGGACCAATGATGCTGCACGATGAGGACCAATGATGCTGCACGGTGAGGACCAATGATGCTGCACGGTGAGGACCAATGATGCTGCACGGTGAGGACCAATGATGCTGCACGGTGAGGACCAATGATGCTGCACGGTGAGGACCAATGATGCTGCACGGTGAGGACTAATGATGCTGCACGGTGAGGACCAATGATGCTGCACGGTGAGGACCAATGATGCTGCACGATGAGGACCAATGATGCTGCACGGTGAGGACCAATGATGAGGTTGCTGAGTAGTGATGCTGGGTGTGTGCATCACTCCATAGTAAAAATATAATGTCTATTTATATTTATGTATGAACATAATAAATATGATTTCAATGTGTCCGGTCTGGATGTGATGTTTTTTAATCACCACTTTTTTTTAAGAATTTTTTAAAAAAAACTCAAAGCAATACATACTGTATACAATCCATATTAACACATTTTTATACAATGTTTTAATTAATATAATTTTACATTAGGGAAAAAACTATTTATGGAACTACATAAACATATATTGTATATACACATACATATGATGGTGTACTGTATAAATATTGCCAATTAATGCAGTTATTGACGACAAATTACCAAAAATCCCAGTTATGTCAATGGATTCAAATTGCCCACCACTAACTTCTGGAACAAACTGAGTTTACATGAATCATGTGATGGTCAAGCATTTTGGACTTTGTCGTACCAAAGCAGTGACCCCCAACAGAATCTGTATCCTCTGTTGTGGGAGCACGCATGAAGGGCGGAGCTACAATTCTGTGTTTAGATATCAGTTTAGCTTATTATTAAAACTAAATGTGGATTGTTACGATCATGCTTTGATTGTTAAAGATGGATTATTATTCATGGTTCCTTTTTTAACATACGATAATTAAATGTTATTTTCAGAACATCTAATTTCAATTTAATCTAAATCTAACAACAAAACCATGTATGTAAACAGAGACAAAACTGATATAATCCAGACAGTAAGATTAACACTAAAAAGACAGTTTGAGCAAATTACACAAAATATAAATTGTTAAGAAATAAAAATAATTATGTTTTAAATATTAAACTTAATACACATTAAACAACTCATATATACCTATAAAGCAGACAAAATAGACCCCTAAATAATATATAATTTGATAATATTAATAATAATAATAATAATAATAATAATAATAATAATAATATATTCTGTACATCAAGTGTTGCTCAAGTTAATAGTATTCATAGCTCTGCTTGACAATGTCATATATTCTCCTTTTTCTATGAAAGTGTAATGTTGCTAGGCGACCAGCCTGCTAACTAAACTTTAGCTAAATACTCTCTGGGTTCTAGACTCAAACACGCTGTAATTCAGTCTTTAGATCAATGTGTCCAACTTGTGATACAGTAAAATCAACACCACTGTGAACATTTGAACACACTGTCAGACTCAGATCCACCTTTTTCACTCAATGATGTTCTGATGAACTTACTGCAGCACTGCCAACAGTAGTTGTTGATGTAACTCACTTTCCTTTACACAGGAGATCTGATCTTTAGATAATGGTGTATTTTTTTATTCAGCCTCTGTTGATCATCATAACTTCATAGCATTTATTCAGACATTCTCAACACAGACACATGGTGATACAGGACTGTGGACCAGAACATGTTATCAGGAGATACAAATGATTTCAGCCTGTCTCACTGTGCCTGATAGAAAATGTATCCCCTCTATAATCCTCAGGTGATGGACTAACATCATCTGCTTTATTCTGTACACATTTATCATCATTCATAATAAAACTTCCACTTTTAGGCGTCCGGAAAGAAGATATGTCGTGTTGACTTCAAAATAGTGTTGGATGAATTTTATAAGATGGGAACAGGTCCTGATAGAAAAAACAGGCTGTGATCAGTGGGAGGGGCCTATAATGTCACTGTAAAATCCTTCGCCGTCACATTCTAAATACAGTATCTTTGCTATTTTTCAAAGGATTCACATCAAATTTACATGTATTATTGACCCCAAGATGAGCAAAAAGATACATTATAACCCCGCCCAAAACCAAACAGGAAGTCAGTTATCTTGTCTGTCTGTCTCACAGAGGACTCAGAGACACTTCTGTCTATCTCTCTGTCTGTGTGGCTGTCTGTTTTGTCTGTCTGTCTGTCTGTCTGTGTAGCTGTGTCTGTCTGTCTATGTGTCTGTCTAAGTGTCTGTCTGTCTGTCTGTCTGTGTGTGTGTGTCTGTGTAGCTGTGTGTCTGTCTGTAAGTGTGTATGTTTGTCTGTGTGTGTGTGTGTGTGTGTATCTGTCTGTCTGTCTGTGTAGCTGTGTGTGTCTGTCTGTCTGTCGGTGTGTCTGCCTGTTTGTCTGTGTGTCTGTCTGTCTGTGTGTGTCTGTCTGTCTGTGTAGCTGTGTGTGTCTGTCGGTGTGTCTGTCTGTCTGTCTGTGTAGCTATGTGTGTGTCTGTCGGTGTGTCTGTCTGTGTAGCTGTGTCTGTCTGTCTGTTGGTGTGTCTGTCTATCTCTGTATGTGTGTGTGTGTGTGTGTCTTTCCGTGTATGTGTGTGTCTGCCTGTCTGTTTGTCTGTCTATTTTTCTGTCTGTCTGTGTGTCTGTCTGTTTGTCTGTCTACGTTTCTGCCTGCCTGTCTCTGTGTGTGTGTCTGTGTAAATGTGTGTCTGTGTCTGTCTTTCTGTGTGTGTGTCTGTCTGTGTGTCTGTTTCTCTAAGAGTCTGTCTGTCTGTGTGTGTGTGTCTGTCTGTCTGTCTGCCTGCCTGCCTGTGTGTCTGTCTGTCTGTGTGTTTGACTGTCTGTAGATGTGTGTGTGTGTGTGTGTGTGTGTGTGTGTGTGTGTGTGTGTGTGTGTGTGTGTGTGTGTGTGTGTGTGTGTGTGTGTGTGTGTGTGTGTGTGTGTGTGTGTGTGTGTGTGTGTGTGTGTGTGTGTGTGTGTGTGTGTGTGTGTGTGTGTGTGTCTGTCTGTCTGTGTGTCTGTCTAAGTGTCTGTCTGTCTGTGTAGCTGTGTGTCTGTCTGTCTGTAGGTGTGTCTGTCTGTCTGTCTGTCTGTGTAGCTGTGTTTGTCTGTCTCTCCGTCTATTTGCCTGCCTGTGTGTATGTCTGTCTGTCTGTGTGTCTGAATGTCTGTTGGTGTGTGTGTATATGTGTGTGTGTGTGTCTGTGTGTGTGTGTGTCTGTCTGTCTGTCTGTGTGTCTGACTGTCTGTCTGTCTGTCTGTGTGTGTCTGTTTGTCTGTGTGCCTGACTGTCTGTAGGTGTGTGTGTGTTTGTCTGCGTGTCTGTCTGTGTAGCTGTGTCTGTCTGTCTGTCTGTCTGTCTGTCTGTCTGTCTGTGTAGCTGTGTCTGTCTGTTTGTCTGTCTGTCTATGTGTGTGTTAGTGTGTGTTTGTCTGTGTGTGTGTCTGTCTGTCTGTCTGTCTATGTGTCTGTCTGTCTATGTTTCTGCCTGCCTGTCTGTGCGTGTGTGTCTGTGTAGCTGTGTCTGTGTCTGTCATTCTGTGTGTGTCTGTCTGTGTTGCTGTCGGTCTGTCTGCGTGTCTGTTTGTCTGTCGATGTGTCTGTCAGTCTCTGTAGCTGTGTCTGTCTGTCTGTGTCTGTCTGTCTGTCTATCTGTGTGTGTGTGTGTGTTTGTCTGCCTGTCTGTCTGTCTCTCTGTCTGTCTGTTTGTCTGTCAGTGTGTCTGTCTGCCTGTCTGTGTGTCTGTCTGTCTGTGTAGCTGTGTGTCTGTCTGTCTGTCTGTCTATGTGTGTGTGTTTGTCTGCCTGTCTGTCTGTCTGTCTGTCTGTGTATCTGTCTGTCTGTCAGTCTAAGTGTCTGTCTGTGTGTGTGTCTGTCAGTGTGTCTGTGTGTCTGTCTGTCTGTGTAGCTGTGTGTGTCTGTTTGTCTATCTGTGTCTGTCTGTCTGTCTGTCTGTCTGTCTGTCTCACAGAGGACTCAGAGACACTGAGGAACCATAGGACCAAATCCAAAACCCAGGATACAGAGTGTCAGTGAAGGAGGTACAGACGGTGTGGATGAGTGTCATAGAGTCAGAGGAGACTTCATAGAAGGACAGACGTCCATCAGGACAGTCCACATACACTCCTACTCTACCAGAGGAACCACAGGGACAGGAGGTACGTGTGATTATGTTATTGTGTCTGAAGATGTAAAAACCTCTGTAACATCTCAGACTCCAGGACTGATTATTAAATCCAAACAAACAATCTTTACTGTTTCCTTTCCTACTGATTCCTCTGTAACTCACTGCTATAGAAACATCTCCATTCCTCTCCACCTCCCAGTAACAGTGACCAGTCAGACCAGTACTACACAGAACCTGATAGTAGTGATCAAATCTGTCCTGATGATCAGGATAAAGCTCCTCCTCCTTCACACATGTCACCATCCTGTTGTTGTCAGACAGTCTGAGGTTTCTGTTGATGGAGTTTGTGTCGAGGTGAATGTGACAGAAATCTGATGAGACACAAAGAAACAACAGTTGATCATGTGATGCTTCATTCTCTCTGTATCACTGACATGTTCATTCACTCAGAGCTTCATGAGGACACTTTGAATGAACACACACACACACTTACACTTCCTCACACCAGCTTTGATCCTCTGCTCTCCTCCATGGTCCGCCCTGCAGGAGCAAACACAGGCAGTGATTTACACACCTAAAGAGTCCAAAGTGCTGCTCAGAAACCTGATGCCATCTCCATCAAGCTCTCCATGTTTCTACTGGTTTGTCTTCAACACCTTCTTCATCTCCTTCAAAGTGTTCCTCTCTTCATCCTCACTGATTGGTTCCACCTCCTCTGATCTTAACTATACACTATTATATATATGTATATTTACACTATTTGGTCACCTAGGCTGAAATCCAATCAGAACTCATGTGATCATGTGATCTAACGTATTGATCACATCTACTCTGTCTGTGTTTACAAACATTAATACCATCATAAATCAGGTTGATCAACAGTAACTGAATATTCAGCAGGGCCACAGGAAGTAGGGGTGCTGGGGGTGCTGCAGTACCGCCAGCAACACACAGATTCTGAACTCCCTGGACATTCGTCACCTCATGAGAGACTTTATCTCCACGCCCCCAGAGCTCACCTCCACATCTGGACACCTGTAACCATGGCAACCCTCCCTGCAGCTTAAAGTAAGAGCATGGTGCCACCGTACACTTTCATATCTATTCATACAGTTTAACGTCACACTACAGTATTTTTACAAGGTGGTGGTGATGGAGATGGAGTGTGTTATTATGATTGTGTGTTCTGTGTGTAATGGATGTGGAGAGTTGTTAAATAACGTTTAAATAGTCAGATTATTTCCTTGTGGTGTGCATAAAAGGATTTTGGAGTCACGTGACATAAACATAGATGGTGCAGTGACTCAGGTTCATGTCAGCTGATCTAATCTATTACATTGTTATAGTGTTATTGTGAAGTTTAGCTAATAGTGCATATATTCATCTGAGAACTGATGATGTCTGTGCGTTACAGACCCTGGCTGTGAGTGTGCACCAGGGGCGTAGCACCACATTTTGGGCCCTGGGTACAAACCATCTTGTTGGGCCCCTCCTGTAATATTCAATAAATACACTTTTTTCACCCGGAAACTATACTAGTATTATTATATAAGCTTTAATTTGTCTTCACATTAACCCAGAAGTTCCCAACCTTTTTTAGGTCGTGACCCCATTTTAATATCACAAATGTACAGTGACTCCAGAGACATTTTTTTTTCTAGAATTAGTTTTTGATCATGTTTATTAAAGTGTGTTACAGAGACAGAGTAGCCAGGATTCGATATTTATATACTATATTTTATTTAAACTAGATTTATTTATTTAAGAAAGTTAAAGTACAGGATACAGTTATTTGATATTTACTGTATTTGTATTTGTATTGTGTATTTGAAAAACAATATTTCAAAAAACTTTTAAAATAAAATCTTAATGAGTTTTACCTACTTTTTAACAAATTACTAGACGTTTAAACCCCATTTTAATTCCAGTCTGACCCCATGTTCCCATGTAGGGTCAGACTGTATGTATGTGTGGGTGAATGAATAAGGATGATGTCATGCTGTATGTATGAGAGAAACGTGTTGTGAGTGTGAGTGTGCGTGTCATAGAGTGATTGATTGATGGATGATGACACTTTATGTATGTCTGAGAGAAACGTGTTGTGAGTGAAAAATGTACCAGGGCGTGTCTTTGAGTGAGTGATCATGTGATAGAAGGATAGCTGTTTGCACACATACTGTATATACACACATACAGTTGTGTGCGAAAGTCAGGGCACCCCTTTAAAAACAGCATATTTTATATATTTAAAAAGTTATATTCATATTTACTGTCTCTCTGGTATATGGGAAAAAAATCAATCAATCAATCAATCATCAATCAATCAATCAATCAATCAATCAATCAATCAATCAATCAATCTTTTATTTGTATAGCGCCAAATCATAACCAATGGTATCTCAAGACACTTTACAGTAGAGCAGTCTTAAGGACGGACTCTTCATTTTATGGATACACACATATGCATATATACGTATATACACATACATATGTATCCCACACCCAACATGAATTCATCATGGCGGCAAGGAAAACCTTCTGTTAAGCAGCAGGAACCTTGTGTGGATCCCATTCCTATGATGAACAGCCATCCACGTTATGCTGTGTTGGGTGTGTGCAGAGGAAAGGGTGGAGACAGAGTTGTTGAGACTCTGTAACTCCACACTGAGGATCCCACGGACCTGCAAGACAAAAGCCAGAAGGAGTACAGGAGCAAACACACAAGGGAAGAAGCAGACATAGAGGGAGTGTTTGAGAGAGGAATGGGACCCTCTCTGGTCCCTCTCTAACCTAAATGACCTCTCTCTTAACGCCCTCTCCAACCTCTCTCCAACCGAGCATGCCAGACCCCCCCACCGGCAGTCTATGCCTATTGCATCTTAACTATGAGCTATGAGCTGGTTCCTAACTAAAAGCTTTACCAAAGAGGAATGTTTTGAGCCTAACCTTAAAGGTAGAGAGAGTGTCTGCCCCCCGAACCGTGGTTGGTAGATGGTTCCAGAGAAGTGGGGCCTGATAACTGAAAGCTCTTCCCCCTATACTACTTTTAGAGACAAATGGAACAACGAGTAGTCCAGCATTTTGAGAGCGTAGTGTTCTGGGGGGATTGTATGGCACTACAAGCTCCTTGAGATAGACTGGTGCCTGTCCATTTAGGGCTTTATAAGTGAGAATAAGAATCTTGAATTCTATTCTATATTTTATGGGAAGCCAATGCAGAGAGGCTAATACAGGAGTAATGTGATCTTTAACCTAAATTGTTCTGGGATTATTCATCAATAAATTGGTATTTGTCCTACTTGCTGATTTATTAAGATGTCAAAAAGAAGCTTCTTTACTGACAGTCATTCTAGATTTTTGGCTTTTTGTGAATTTTCTTCCAGGTTTAGGAATGATTAACAGTTTAGATATTCTTTATCTGTGTTTATTGTATACATATTCATACCTTGTCCTTTCTGACTCATACATTAACATTTACAACACATGAAAGCAGGTTTATGGTCCTTGATTAATATCTGGTCAGTATGGGGTTTGAACCCATGACCTTGGTGTTATTAGCAACACGCTCTGACCAGCTGAGCTAACTGGGCTATGAAGCTGCTAAAATGTGTAAAAATATGGTTGAGTTAAAACGATCACGGTTCTAAACACCTAGAAAGTTGGCAGGTGAAAATTCAGCAGTACTCATCCCTTCGCTTAAAGCTGCAGTATGTTTTTTTTTTTTATGTTATTTGGTCAAAAATCCATAATCATCTTTGAGCATATTGTAATCCAAAGTGTTCTGAGTAGACAGTGAATCTCTTCTCCTTCTCCAGGCTCTGAAAATGAAGTTTATCAATACAGAATGGATGTCAGCCAATCAGAGGTCTTTCTACCTACACAGCAATCTTATGAGCTGTTTTAAGCATTACTATTGGCTTCTGGAGCTGCTCAATAAAAGTCAATGTGTGTTCTTGATCTGAGAGGAGAGAAAGTCCCATGGCTTTATGTTCCAGCAGAAATCTCTAACGTGACTTTTGTCAAATAAAGAGGAAAAATGAAGACTGAGGTGGAGAAGCAACAGAATAAAGGCACAAACATGTTCATGAGGAACAGAGTCACAGAGGTTCCTCTGACTCTGTGTGTGTGGTGGACTTCACTTGATCTGCTTTCAGTCCGTGCACAGTCTGCCCTGAGTCAGAGAGAGAGTGATAACAAACGAGATAAATAGCTTGTAAAACTAAGAGAAACATTATCTAAGGTGGAGACAGAGAACAGACACATTTCATCTGCAGTGTGGAGTGTGTCTGCTCTGATCAGCTGCTTGTGTGAGGATATCACACACACACACACACACACACACACACACACACACACACACACACACACACACACACACACACACACACACACACACACACACACACACACACACACACACACACACACACACACACACACACACACACACACACACACACACACACACACACACACACACACACACACACACACACACACACACACACAAGGCCTTATAGCTCAGAGGTTAGAGCACTGGTCTTGTAAACCAGGGGTTGTGAGTTCAATTCTCACTGAGGCATTTACTCACTATTACCTACAGGGGGTGTGGCTAATGGTTTTGTTGACACCCTTTAACCGCTCTAGGATTGGTTTGAATGGAAAGCGTTCCTGGTTCATGAAGTCTACAGAGGACCAGGGAAGTGAGCTGAAGCGTCTCCATGGTAACTCCCAGCTGTGACAGCAGGGGGCGTGGTCTCCTTCAGTCCCTGCTGCACATATCTGTGTGTATATTTAACATTTAGATATAGATTTAACATTTAGATTTAACATTTAGTTATAAGATTAAGCATTTAGATTTAACATTTAGATTTAACATTTATATATAAGATTTAACATTTAGATTTAGATTTAACATTTAGATATAACATGTAACATTTAGATTTAGATTTAACATTTAGATATAACATATACCATTTAGATTTAGATTTCAATATTTAGATTTAATGCTTTTTTACCTCTATATATATGGTTACATGTTGTGTTAAATGTAGGAAAATGTGCTAAATATGAGAAAAGTGAGATAAATAATGAAAATGTGTTAGCTACAACTTTTATACTAAATTTTTACACTTGGCACCCCATAGATGTGGTTAGTTGTGTTTATATTTGGTTACATTCACCAGATCACCATAGTTACAGTCCAGGAACAGTTCAGTTTAATGACCATGTTTTCTGTTATTATCAGTATGTGTATGTGTTACAAAATGATAAACATGTCTTAAACATTAAATGTTTGACCCAAAAAAACTCCTAAAGTGATGATTTGCAGTAAAGTTTTGGTACAGTATGGAGTCCATTCATTTAGAATCACACTTGGGAAAATTTTTGTTCTTAAAAAAGAAATAATATATTATGCTTTCTAATAAAATGTGCACAACTCAATAAGGAGCCATTATAATCCATCAAATCAGTCAGAAAAATAATTTCATTCAAATCAATGACCAATAAAAACTGATTTCCTGTCAATAGTCAATATTCTTATTATTGTTCCAGAAAGTTGAATTATGAGGAGAAGAATTGTGGGAAAAATATTTTGGGAAAAAGAAAGAAAAGTTTAGTCAGAAAAGAAGAAAGTAGACACACAACTCCCTCAGATTGTTGCCATGACAACAGTCTCTCTGAGGAATGTTTGTCCTCCTTTACACATAATCAATATTATTGATTTAATATAATAAATAAATAAATAAATGGGCCTAAATCAAACAATAAATAAACTACGCATATAACACAGGACAAGTCAACAACAGCTGTGTTGCCAGGTTGGGTTTAGAGTTTTTGAAGGAGACGATGTAGATACATTTATGACAGTTTATGGTAGAATTAGAATATAATAACAGCTCTATCTGGATGGCTCTGTGACAGCTACACATTGTTGAGAGGAAAAAATAAATAAACAGGAGACAGAAGGGTCTCATTCATAGACTTATTAAAAAGTTTATTTAGTCACTTTAAAGTATTTAAAAAGCTAAATGAGCCTCTGTTTAGATAGTTTTAGTAGCACAGGCTACATACCTGAGCTAACGTCAGTAAACTCTACTAAACTTACATTATTAGTTTCATGCTTAAAGATGTTAATTTACAGGTTCTCTGTCTGAAAACAGCTGCTGGTTTAAGAGTAAATTAGTGCAGAAAACAACCTTTTGGTTTGTGAAACCATTAAATATTGAGAATCAATCATTTCAGCAAAGTAGATGATATTATCAGTTAAACATCTTGTAATAAGTGCAGGTAAATGTAGTATCTATGTGTGTAATAAACACTGGTTATAACTGTTCACCATCATTAGCATCATTAGCTCACATACACACTGTATAGCTCTGTACGTACAGTAGCACTGATTCTAGCATGTTAAGCAGTAAATTAGACCATGTATAACTTCTCTGATAAATACAGACATTTTCACATTTCATCGTTTAGTTCAGTTGAAAACGTGTGTAGAACTGAAACGTTCTAATACCTAAACATGTTATTCTACTGTAACACAACATGGAAACAAGAACGAAAATGATGTAAAGAGCTTTGAGTGTCTATGAAAAACACTAAATAAAATCTAATGCATTAATATTATTATTATCCACAGGTATCCATGAAGTTACCGTAGTATTGTAGTTGTTGTTAATGAATTCAACCAGGACTCTAAGCTATGCTTTATGACGACTGTGTCCTCGAGAACTAAAGTATCATCTTTACCTGTCTGTCACTCATGTTAAAGTTGTGCCAACTAGCAAACAAATCATTAATATCTTTATATTTTAACTTGAAAAGTAAAAATCAATAAATGGATGAATATCCAGCACTGTGGATGATGTCATTGTGATGAACTCTGACCCAGAACCAGTCTCTGTTTAAAAAAAAATAGATTACGAGATAATCCCTACAGGAAAAAATAAATAAAAAATTAATAAATTGGAAAACGGATTTAAATGAATTATAATTCGGAAAACGGATTTTAAAAAAAAAAAAATATTTCGGAAAACAAATTTAAAAAATCCAGAAAAAGGATTAAAAATATAAATATATTAATTCAAAAAACGGATTTTTAAAAAAAATTATTGATTCGGAAAATGGATTTACAAAAAATATTAATAAGGAAAACGAATTAAAAAAAAATAATAATAATCCGGAAAATGGATTTTAAAAAAATAATTCAGAAACGCATTAAAAAAAAATTTAATTTGGAAAACGAATAAAAAAATAATGATTTGGAAAATGGATTTAAAAAAAATATTAATTCGAAAAATAGATTTAAAAAAATATTAATTCTGTAAACAGATTTTAAAAAATTGATTCGGAAAACGGATTAAAAAAAGGAAAATCAGAATACGTAATTAAAAATATATAAATTCAGAAAACGGATTAAAAAATAATAACAATAATTCGAAAAATGGATAAAATAATAATAATTTGGAAAACGGATTTTTAAAAAAAATATTAATTGGGAAAATTTTTTAAAGATTTAATTCGGAAAAAAGCTCTATCGTACCCGCCTGGCAAATGCAATTTAAAAATCTGCAAAATTGTGACTTGGTACATGCAAGCCGACTGTATAAACAGTCAGCATAATGAAATAAAAAGTTGACATTGATATTCGACTTTTTTCTTGAAGTAAATTAATTTATTTATTTATTTTTTTATTCTTTTAGCCTCAATTATTTTCTCTTCTGTGGCCCTAATACTCTTCCGTACCCTGGCGTATACCCCTGTCTATATTAAATCATTTAATAGCACCAGTAATTCCATTATAAAAGCACTGCAATAATATTAATACTTTTTTTTCACCAAATTCAAAATAATGAAGTGATTATAAAATGTTGGAGTTTAACTATGAGGCCAATATTAATAACAAAACTATGTGTGTGTGCCTATATAAAGCAGCGCCACCCAGCGGCAAAACCTGCTGTTTTTCAAAATAAGTTAAAATATCTGTCAACAAAAAATAAAAGGTAAATAATTCCTCAGGTTCAACCAAACATCACTGGATTTATTTAAACAGTGTTATTTACTATTTATCACAGAGTCAGCATGTTACTATTTTATTTTGAAAAAGTTTGGAGAATATATAAAGCTAGCAAAAGTCATTTTTTAATATAACTGGTAAACACTGGATAATATACTTTATTTGACTAAATTTGAAATATAATTACCTTTATCTTTATGTTAGATGTGTTCATTCATTATCCTCTGATGCTGATTGACCCTCTTCAAAATAAAAGCACAAGAATGTTTTATCCATTAGTTTTGTTTGTTTGTCACTGATTTGTGCGGACACTGACCTGTATTGTTTTAACTGGATCACCAATAAACTCCTGCTAAACAATGTAAACACTGCACACCGCTCTCTCACAACAATAAAAGCCCTAGTGATACTAACTAAACCCTCCCATGGGTTGTCTTTTATTTTGAAAATATCTTTTGTAAGACGTTTGGGGCTTCTATTGATTTAACTTTATAGGAAAGAAGAAAAAACAGCGCCACCCAGCGGTCAAACCTGTTGTTTTTAAAAATAAGTTAAAATGTCTGTTTAAAATTACAGCAACACTATAAAGAAAATAAAAAATAAAATGTAAATATTTCCTCAGATTCAACCAAACATCACTGGTTTTATTTAAAAGGCTTTATTCACTATTTATCACAGTCAACATGTTACTATTTTATTTTGAAAAGGTTTGTAGATAAAAAATAAAAAAAAGGCTTTAAAAATCTCTTTATTTATATAACTGGTAAACACTGGATAATCTATGTCAGTGATTCTCAACTAGTGGGTCTGGAGCCCAAAGTGGGTCTTGAACTTGTACTGGTTGGGTCACAGACAGCAAGTCAAAAATGAATAAATACCTAATGTCTCTCATTCTTGACTTGTCTCTTAATTTGAAAGAAACTTTTTTTGACAGGCATTCTGTGAAATGTATGTTGTACATGATGTAGATTTATATTTAAAAATATTAAATATGTGTGTTTTCAACAGCTATTATTGAAAAAATAAATTTGTTTGGTTGAATTTAAAAAAAAAAAAAAAAAAGGTCATGATTTAATGACTGTGGTAAAATGTGGGTCCCAGGGTGAGACCTGTTGAGAACCCCTGATCCAGGGTTGGAGTCAATTACATTTTTTAGTTACAATTACGTTTTCAATTAACCATGTTTATTTACAATTCAATTACGATTATAGTGACCAGCATTTTTTTCAATTACAATAACTTTTTATCCTCAGAAAGTTAATTACAATTACGTTCTCAATTACTAAAGTTAAATTACAATTATTCACAATTACTGAGCCTGAAATAAATAACCTAATAAAAGTAAACTTTACTCTTGTGTTAGCTTTCTGTTAGCATCTCTAATGCTAACGGGTCTTAAATCAGCTGTAAAATATACTAAAAACTAATATCTATCATTTAATTTATTTCCTATCTATTGATTACCTTATTAGGATTCATAATCAATGAATATATAGGTTTTAATTTTTTTTTTTTTTTTTAATGGTAAAATGTGGGAAAGCTTGATATGAAATATATTTTAGTAATTGTTAAATACGTATGTGTAGAACTATACATAGAACTATAATGTGGTTCCCCAGTTTTGTATAAAATTGTAATTGACAATTGTAATTCCAATTACAAAGTCAATTATCTGAACTCAATTACAATTTAATTATAATTACAACAGCAACAGATTTTTTAAAATTACAATTACCCTTATAAATATGCCATAATTGTAATTAATTATCAATTATGTGATTACAATTCTATTTAAGCCCAAACTTGCCCTGATCTACTTTATTTGACTTAATTTGAAACATAATTAACTTTATATTTGTGTTCATAAATTACCCTCTGCTGCTCGATTTATCCTCTTCAAAATAAAAGCACAAGATTATTTCATCCATTTTTGTTGTTTGTTTGTTTTGTCCAGGAAAATGATTTCAAGTTACAAGTTAAAAACCAGAAAACTAGAAAAATAAATGAGATCAATGTAAAATCAAACAAAGGAAATCCAGCTTTATTGTGACATAAATAAATGGACGTTTAACTCTTATTGTTCCAGCTGTTGACGACAGACAACTGGAACTTAAAGTGTTCACACAGAGCATCACAGAGCAACAGACGGTGGCGTAGACCACCAGCGTCTGTCTGTAGCTGCCGTCCGGGGGTCTGTAGAGTTTGGGGAAGGTGAGGAGTTGGACGGTGCTGAAGGTGAACTTCCTGTTTCTAATGTTATTCTGCACGTTCTCCATCCTACAAGCGTCCCTGCAGAAAGACAGTCACACACTCACTGCTTTCTTTTCAATGAATGGAAGCAAAGAAAAGAGTAACAGAGACTCTCAGCTGTGCTTTAGAGGTCAGAGGTCACAAACCACAAGTCACTCATTAGCTCACGCTAATAGTTTATCCTAAACACCAGAGAAACTCCAACCTGCTCATTGTGTTTCTATCATTTTTAATAAGTATTTGTATGACTGCATTTATGTTTTTCATAGTTTTTACAGTTCTTTACAGTTTTACATCACAATGTCCAGGGACTAGAAATGAAAATGATCCATAGGCTACAATCTCACATTTTTACTGAAACGTTTATGAATATGTGTTGTTCCTTTTATTAAAATAAATTAATATGACTATTGAAATAATAAACATTGCAAAGCATGACTTAAAATGTGTGTGTGTGTTCATTGGCCTTTTGACCAACTGAGAAAGTTCACACACACACACACACTGTGCTCCACATGAACACGTCATCTCTTGTATTTTAATTTTTTTCCACCACTAATCCCACCAAGGTGATCTCACAACACCTGCAAACATTAAACTAAAGACAAAGATCAAAAAGTTGACCAGGACCAACACTTAAAGTGGACCAGACACACACCACAATAATTATAAAGAGCTATTAGAGGCAAACATTGTCCTCAGTATTAATAACAGAATAAACTCATATTTGATGTATGGTCAGGTAAAAGTAAGAACAGACAATGAACAACATTAACAAAGAGTCAACTTTAAAAAGTACTGTAGAGATAGTGAATCCTGAGATGTAGTGTAGGGAGAGCGTCCAGCCCTAGCACACAGTATTGTTTAATCCCATCTACACTGTCAGCAGATGATAGAGCAGCAGTCTAGGAACTACAAGTCACTGAAATATGAATAAACACAATAAGGCCAAAACAGCAGTAACAAGCAGTTAGTCTTTACCAGTGAGACATTTTATATCAGGATTATTATTGTTTTTACACAGCGTAGCTTCACTGTTTTTATATCTTTTTAACCAACCTACATCTTTTTATTAAAAATAAATAAATCCAAGGCTCATCAATAATTAGAAATGTAAATAAAAACATTAGAAAGAAAAAACCCAACAAGAAGAAACTTTGAAACCTATATTTACAATATACAGTTATTTTTTAGCAAAGTGTCTTTAATAGGAATCAAATAAACACAAAGAACAAATATTTTATGATCTTTAATATTTCATCTTTCAAAATAAAAAGTGCAATGAACAATATGAAGTAATTATTATCATTTTTTTTCCATCTTTTATTTTTTGCATATTTGATAGACGTCATAGGAGGGATAAAGTTTAAAAATATTACATATGATTAGAACTACAATTAAACTTTATTCTGTAAAATATTGTTTTGTTTTATTTACATGACATAACATTTATATAATATATGCATCACCATTGTAAATCTGTTTTAACATTTGTAAAAGTGTTTTGGATGTTTGTATTTTTTTAGATAATTATGCACATTTATTTTCAAAATTGTAAATTTGTTGTGGCATTGCATTTTACTCTGTAGTTCCCAATATATACGAAAATAGACGTGTGAACATATAAAACATGTAAACAATTGATAGACTTCCGCGCACACACACACACACACACACACACACACACACACACACACACACACACACACACACACACACACACACACACACACACACACACACACACACACACACACACACACACACACACACACACACACACACACACACACACACACACTTTTTTGTTTGATTATTTATTATAAATAAACCAGTTTTGAATGATTTATTGAAGACATATTTATATATTCTATATCATCTGAATTCATGAAAAGTTCATTTTAAAGCAATAAGTTGACATTTAATAATGTATTTTCTTTTTAACAATGTGAACGATTTATTTTTAATCTACAGAATGAAAAAAACAATTAAGATAAAGTTTTACTGACTTGACTTTTTTGGAATTAATCTGTGTTTCTTGGCTCAACAATCTCCTTCGTGAGGTCGTATCCAACATTCACCAAATACCTGTTAAATTCAGGATTAATATCTTATTCTTTCACTACATCATTACTCTTTATTAAATTATTTGGATAATCTGTTCTTTTTGATGATTACACCAGTCCATGTTTTTTTTTTAATGTTACTCTTATTCTGTTCTAATTTTTCATGTTAATATACTGTATATGATATTATTTTAAAGTTGTCATAATGTTTACTCATTGGTTTTTATATCATGTATGCTTATCTTCTGCTTCTTTAGGTTTATAAAGCTTTTATTCAGGACATTTATCTTAGTGCATACAGTCTCTAAGGCCTCAGTAATCCAAGGCTTGTTCTAAAGCTTCTGCTTCCTGCTCTTTGTTTAAAGGACAGTTTTTCTCATGTAGCATCACTAATGTGGACATAAAGACATCATAGACATTGTTTGGATGATCACATTGATAGATCTAAGCCCAGCTCTGGTTTGTAACTGGAAGCTGTTCACTGATATCACTTCTAAATAATCCTCCATCTACTTTCCAATCAGCTGAATGTGTCCAAATGTTAATTGTAGCACCTATGCTGTGAGGCAAGGAAATAAAAGCTACTGGACCAGATCTAGGCTCTCATGGAGTGGTGACTGAGTGTAATAAGCCAGAAATAATTAAATGAACAGCTGGCAAATTTGTTTACAAAAGAGAAAATGGACAAACATTGAACATATATAGGCACTTGAGTTTTAGAAGACACCTTTTAAACACCTTTTTATCTAATATAAACTATATTGTTTTAAATAAAAGTAATGTTTATTTAATTCCTATTTTTCCAATTTAAGACCAGTCACTAATCTAAGTATCTTTTAGGGCCTAAATGTACTTTTTTTGCTTAGTTTATTTTTTAAACCTCAAATTTTAATTAATTCAGTTTACCCAAAAAAATTCAATTCAAAAGTTACATTCACTTTTCAACAAAAATAACATTTGAATTCACACAAAAGTAGTAATCAAGAATTCTTTCTGACGTTTTTCGTTTACGAAGGTGATCCAATGATTTTAGCAGGTGTGTAGGTTCTACCCACTTCGTATTCCAGTTGGTAAATCCAGGGAATAAAGAATTCCAGATCCTACCGCACTTTTTCAGAATCAGAATCAGAATCAGAATCAGAATCATCTTTATTGGCCAAGTGTATGTTGTACACACGAGGAATTTGACTCGGTCAACTGTGCTCTCTCCAATAGTGAAACATTCAATAATAAACAATCAACTAGAAGAGATGATAATAAGTATAAACATAAGTATAAATATAAACAGTAGTTAGACTAGAATGTACCACGTGTTTCCAACACAAGCAGTGCTGCTCCAGGGTTTGGCTCGCCTTGTGTCGTCCTCCATCCGAATCCAATCCAGGACTACGAGTCGGGGGACTTCCTCGTGTAGACAATAAACCTGACCTACGACATAGGCCACAAACCAATATTGTCTACAGTATAAAATAAAATAATTTAAGTAAGTACAAAAATAAACTCGCTCCATAAAGATACAGAGGTTTCTATTCAAAACTAAATCACAAAATGGCGGCTGCTGTCTGCGCTAAGCCACTAAGATTCAGAATATCATGTCATACTTTAAACAAAATATACATTAATTACAAAATAAAGTGCATAAACAGTGTCAAATAACAGTGCAGGAAACATACATTTCTTTACTATTCCTGCAGCGCTAGGTGAAATCAGACACAAGGTGAAAATTGTCTCCAATATAAAAGAAAACTCACCAAAACTCTTCTCAATAAGTTGGTAATCCTCTACAAATACCAATCCTCTGTTTGGAATTGAGCAAAGCTCGTTTTCCCAGCTTTTTGGTGTATTCACCGCAGTTTAGCTTAGCTTTTAGCTTCTCTGCTCAGCCTGCTGCTGCTTAGCATCCCTGCTGCGCTTTGACTGCTACGTCACGTGCTGAACCACGTGTATCAGAGGAAAGGCGGAGCTTGCTAGGTGTGGCCTCTCTCTCTTTTTAAAACTTTGACACCATAACATTAACATTTGTATTTTCGTCTTAAATTGCAAGTATAATAAACTATTTATGCTATTATCATCTATTTATTTTTTGTAATATTCTTTTTAATAATTTTAACCAAATGTTTAATGAATTCAACTATGATTTTATTTAATTATTAGTATTAAAAATGTTGGGTTTATCATGTTTTCCTTATGTATCAATTTGTAACAGGGGTTACATAATGATGGATGTGTCAGTGTCTAATGTGACTCTGCTTGGCTTTAGAATGACTAAGAACAGGCCACAGCTGTACATTGGATGTATAACATCACAAGTCTTTATGTGTCTGTTTGGATTCATAATATTAATAATGAAGTCACTCCAAACACTTTGTATTTTATTGAATCATCAGAGTTATGAAACATGTCAGCTAATGTGTTCTTCAGTGTGTCAATGCACCACCCTGGTGTTCTGTATATACAACTTTATATTATATTCATTTACACACTTAGACATGTGATTAACCTGGACACACCTCCACTCTAAGTCCACATACAGGGAGACTCCGCCCCCTTTTAATCAGTGCTGTTCATTGGGAATAATTCATATCCTTCTAGAACCAAAACAGGAACTCTTTCACTGTCTCAGATGTTGATACAACACTACATTTAAATAAAAAGCCTTATTAATGTATAAACAATCTCAAACTAAAGAATTCTGCACTTGTTTGACTCATTTTATCAGAATTTGTCAGAAAGACATCATGACTGGATGTGAAAGCAGCGGTTACTCTAAAAGTCTATTTTTAAACTCCTTCAGCTTCACTAAACACTCAGTTTCCAGAGGAACCTTCACTTCCTGTTCTTAGATCCATCCAGTGGATGTTCTTCTCATGGGAACCATGTGTGTTTGATGGAGGACTATGTGCTATCCAATGAAAAGCTCTCCCTCTCTCTGACATGTTTCTCTGTTCAAAGAAATCCAGCACAGACAATAACACGTCTTTATTTAAAGGAACAAAGCTTCACTGGACATTTGATATCATTACATTTACATTGATTCAAACTTTATGTCAGAAGGAAGATTTAAGAAGAACTTTAGGATTTATCATGGTTACATAGAACATTGTAAGTTCTAAAGAAAGGCTGGACAGGCTAAAGAACAGATTAAAGAACATTTCAGAGTTAGAATAAATCTATGAGCTGTAATCACAGAGTTGATAGAAATGTAAATATGGTGATAAAATGGGAGTGTTTGGACACTTTGGGCTCCCCTTCCCCTGATATTCATTCAGCACACTGCATGATCCATTCACAGGCTTTAGGCAGGGTTTCCCTGTCAGGAACCATTTCATCACATTCACTTCAACTGTAGAAAAACATACTTTATATAAAACACATCACATCTAAAATCAAGAAAATACTATTATGTGATGTATTAAATACTCATTTAAAACTCATTACAAATATGAATCCTTTATAAACACAGAGAAAAGAAACAGATTCAAAGGTACATGATGAAGAT
Organism: Gouania willdenowi; assembly: GCF_900634775.1. Taxonomy (NCBI): domain Eukaryota; kingdom Metazoa; phylum Chordata; class Actinopteri; order Blenniiformes; family Gobiesocidae; genus Gouania; species Gouania willdenowi. The sequence continues at coordinate 43,739 of NW_021145104.1, forward strand.
GGTCTGCATTAACACAGCCTGCAGGAGAAAGTAAAAATGACAGAAAACATGAATAACTGCGTAAATGATAAACTAATTCAGTTGTAGATATCTCAAGTCCTCTAAAAAACGAATAATTTTAAAATAACTCCACAATATTTGCAGAGCTCACAGGTTTTCGATGCCGACATCACATGATAGGAGTTATTTTTAAACTCCAATTGTTGCAGGAACTCTCAATTTTTGAAAGTTATGCAATTTTTCCTAAATTATTCTACAACATTTTGGAAAATTAAAGCAAAGTTGCTTATAAACTAAGGCTGGTTTTTCTATAATCTGAAGCCCTTTGGACCCCAAACTGGTCCGTATTCGAACCCTCAACTAAAATGAGTTTGACAGCCCTGATATAGAATCTGTCATTAATGTATAATAATAATAATAATAATAATAATAATAATAATAATAATAATGTGAATCATTCTTCATATACATCATGTATGAATACAGAAGCTATAGAATGTATATCCTGTATAGAAAGTGAACAAAGGGAAACTTCTTCCTTTCCAACTGATCATTGTATTGATCTTTTCTTTCAGACCACACCTTCAAAGATCAACAACTTCCTGAACTGTTGGTGTCCATTTTCCAGCTGACAGCAGGTTTATGTTGGAATCCTGTGCAGCCTGATCTCTGGGTTCTTCAGTCCAACACTGGAACCAGAAGGTGTCGTCACCATCCGTGTGTCGCTGGGATCTGAAGATGATTCCTGCTCCATGTCTCCATCCACACAGAGATGTGAGTGGAGAATAGATGAATTGCTGAAGGTCTTCCCACACTCATCACATCTGAAAACATTCTATTCATGAACTCGTTGGTGGAGATTAAGGTTAGATTTCCACTTGTAAGATTTTCCACATGTGTCACATTTATGAGGTCTTTCTGATGAGTGGCTGATTTGGTGATGTTTTAACTTTTGATATGTTGTAAAAACTTTGTCACACTGGTCACAGGGACACACTTCATGTCCAGTGTGAGATCTCAGGTGGATGATGAGGGTAGGTTTGTGTTTATATATTTTCCCACAGTGGTCACAGTGATACAACTCTGTTCTGGAGTGAGTCTTCATGTGCCTCGTTAAATGTGATCTTTGTGTAAAAGTCTTTCCACACTGTTCACATCTGTGAGCTGTGGTTCCACGATGAATGAGGACATGTCGACTGAGGTTTCCAAATCGACTAAAAGTCTTTTCACATTCATCACATTCAAACTTTTTAACTCCAGTATGAACGACTTTGTGTCTTATTAAGGTAGAACTCTGCTTAAAATTCATTCCACACTGGTTACAGTTAAATGGCTTTGATCCAGAATGGATTCTTTGATGTCTAATGAGGTTTGATTTCCTGGTAAAGGCCTTCCCACACTGGTCACATGTATGTTTAGCTTTAACTCCAGCTTGGCTCTGCTGTTGAACTCTTTGCTCTGAAGTTTTTCTCTTAGATTTGTTTCTTTGTTGTGGCTGAGCTTCATGGTCCTGAGAACGTTGAGGTGTCACTTTGTTCTGGCTTCCAGAGTCCTGTAGAACAGTTAGAGATTAAACACAGAGAAGGAACCAAACAAACATTTGTGAATCAGTTGTTAAACCTCCAGCCCTAAACCAGCTCAATGTGGAAAAAAGAACATTGGCGCGTTAGCGCCCCCTACAGAGTGAAGAGAATTTAATATGAGAAATGTCCTATTTTAACACACTTTTTCTAGGGCGTTTCACTGACAGGGTTCAAAGTCACTGCAGATCATCTAGAGAAGTGGGACACCAGAAGAGATCCATGGATTTACTACATACACAACGACTCCAAAAAACATACATTACAGAAAAATACACCAAACAAAATAAAATATAGAAATTTGTAAAAAAAAAATAAAAAATACACCAACAAACACATTTATCATGTACATGTCCCATAGAATTAAACCAGGGAAATCACACACACTTTAAATAATTATCTTTTTTATGAATGTAGAAAGTGAGAAACTTCCTTTACTTCTTTTATCAATTAATTAATCTAAATCAAATTTTAAATCATATTTAATTTGTAGAATACCATACCAGATACTTGTTAAGCTTTTTTTCTACAATGCTTGTCCAGCTTGAAAGAACATGGATGGAGAACAAGTAAGACGTGTGATCACCTCAGCTTTTAAAAGTTTATTCAGTTTTGTTGTAGGTTTTGTAGCAGGTTGAAAACCTTAAAGAAAAGGATGAAAAAGAGAGAAAGGAAGAATGAGCTCTAATCAAATATTTTTAAAAGAATGAACCACCTGAGCTTTTCCTATTTTAAATATTTTATTTATTAAATTCATTAATTTTCTGCTATTTAATATTTAATGTTTTTAAATCAACCTAAAATGTTTAACTATTTATATTTGTAAAATTAAATCATGTGCTTTGGTATACAAATTTTAACCATTTTAATTAAAGTCTAACTTTTTAACAATGTATTTTACCCATAAACTTATTAATTTTAGTATTTATGTAAATGTATTTATCTGAAACTCTTAACCAATATTTATTACTCTTAACATGTCTGTGATTTTATTCTTCATTGTTTTAACCTAAATTACACTATATATATTAATAGGTATATATTATACCTATTGGATTAAATAGTACCTTAATGTATTTTGACTAAGATGTCACTAAACAAACAAACTGGTAAAGCCAAACACTTTGGCTGTAGAGTTAACTTATATTTGGATCAAAATACATATAAACATGGAATCAGCCTGTGTACTTTAACATGACCTATATTCTAACTTAAATACGTGCTTTTAGGAGCTTAAAATAAACCATAATAATTCAATAAATCTGAAGACACTCACTAACAACATCTCTGAGCTCCTCCACTACATTATCTGAGAGTCCAAACACACAGGTGTGATAGATTTTCAGTCAAAGTAGTAGAAGGAGGAGCTTAGACCTAATACTTATGTTGGGGCTCCATCTAGTGTCTAATTGTAGAACTACACCCACACCTGACCTCAGGTGGAGTGGACAGAACAGGTGAGAAGTGAGAGAAGGTTGAGAGTGTTGGGAGAGGTGTTTTCTTCTGGAGTCTTGGAGCATTTGGAGTGCCTTTGTCTCTGAGTGCACTAACAACTACACTAGGGTCCTATAAAATCCACTGTGATGGCATCACAAAATCGAACAATAAAAATGGAACCTACTGTTGGATGCGGAAATGAACAGAATTGGGTTTAAACGCCGTCACCGTGAGGGAAAAGATGTTTTTTATGTGGAAATGTCCTTCCAACTCTCTCCGTAGTCATTTCAAACACCACCTAAACACCTTCTAACCTGGCAAAACACTACTCAAATCATCACTGACTCCTACATCAGAGCCACCAGTGCCTGTTTAACTTTAACATGTCTGTGAAGCTCCGTCTGCTTCTCATAGCGCTGCTGTTCTCCGTGAAAACATGACTCAGCTTCTTTTTTTTTTTTTCCACTCGTCTGCACATGGTGTCAAAGGTCAACACTACAAGAAGTGCAATCATTATGAGACAGCAATGCATGTTTTGTTAATAAATAAAATAAATTGATTTATTTCATTGCTTAATTGTGACCATCACCAGCCCTCCCTAAGGAAGGGTAACAAACATTTATTATGGGGAGGGTATAAAAAGGGAGAGCAGTGTTACACCTAGGTGGAGGGGGGGGGGGGGGGAGGAGAGACTCAAGGTTGGAAATAGAAAGGGTGGGGAAGAATAGATTATTTTACAGTGAGGGTGAGATGTGAAGTTGTAGAACATATTGTGCTTTTTATGTTGTGTAATCAAGCCAGTATAGTGACAAGTGTGAAGCTTAGCTATAATGGTGGTGGCTGTGGACAGGGGGAAGGAGTGAATGGTAATACCTAAAGCAGGTATTTGGGATAAACGTGTCTAAAGTTAAGCCCAGCATGAGTTTTATCCCACATTCCAAGGCGTGCCAGTGAATCGTAGACCAGTATATGTGCAAAAACAGCTACTGCAAACTAGGGATGTAACGATTAATCGTAAGGCAGTTAAAAATCGATTCATAGGTATCACGGTTGATATCGATTTTCTGAAAATTGAATCGCAGTACTTTTTTTAACAAGCAGAGGGCGCTATCCACAAGTGTAGGCGGCGGGCGGAGTCTGCTAATACTTTCTCTCTGGCTGCCTTCTACTCTTAAAGATGTTAATAAATGATTCATTACCCCTTTAGCACCGAAATAATATCTGTAATATTACTTGAATATCTGTAAAAGTCACGTTTTTCTATTAGCTCTGTCTGCTAGCATAGCTTCTCTTCTTCACTGCAAGATATCTGCATGCCAACCGACCACTGTGTTACCAGCGCCCTCTGCTGGTCCAAACAAATATGACGTAAATCAGTGCAATCGTTTTTTGTTTTTTTTTTAAAGTCCAATTGTTAAGGCACAAAATACATTTTCAGTTGCACTTTTAAAAGAAAAAGAACTATTATGCAGTTTTGCATTGTTTATTATAGAACCAGAATTTAAATTAATAGGCTTCATTTTCATTTTCATTTGTATTATTCCTTTATTTATTTCATTCAAGATTTATTTTTAGTTAAATTGCATTGTTTTGAATAGTTTATCAAGGAATTCTTTTGACAATGAAAAATAAAAGGAAAATAGTACAGCATTTTCTAGTTTTTTTCCCAAAAAAAAAAATTGTCTACAGTCCCATTTTGTAAAATAAATCGTGAGAGAATCGTATCGTGAACCCAGTATCGTGAATCGAATCGTATCGGGAGTTGAGTGAATCGTTACATCCCTACTGCAAAACCAGGAACTGCCCCTGGCCCGCAGATGCAGCCAGGCCAGCAGAAAGAGCGGGGGCCAAGGAGCCCCAGGCCACCCCGCCATGGCCGAGCAGCCCCCCAGAAGCCCCCAAGATCCCAGGCCGAGAGGCAGCCACCGCCCCCACACACACATCCGAGGAAGCCCCAAGCAGCCGAGCAACAAGAGCATCCTGCCCCCCCCCATCCACCCACACACCCAAGCACCCGAGGGCAGAGCCCAGAGAGCCCCCACCCCAGCCCACGAACCGGCTACAACCCAGCAGGACTGCACAGCCCCAGCCGGCGCAAGAACAGTAGCGCAGGCCCCGCACCCCACCGGGGCAATGCCCCCCCCGGCGCATGAGCGACTGGCGGTCGCCACCGTGGGAAGGAGGCACCCCAATGGCACACAACCGGTGCGGAGCAGCAGCCCCCAGCCAAAGGCGCAGAACCCACCCACCCGCCAGTCCGCAGATAGCAGGACAGACCTACCAAGCGGCCGATACCGACCTCAACTACCGGAGCTACCCACCACCCTGTTATGGTGCCTTTCCAGTCCCCAATGGAGAGGCACTTCCCTATCCCCTGAGTGAATGTGTGTGTTTAGTGAATGTATGAAGTGCTATTAAATAAAGGTGGATGGAGGGGAGCGGTGCTCCCTATCCAACCTATGTGTATATTATGAATGTGCGGTGTGCACCACCGCCGCTTCCGCCCCTCAACCCTCACACACCCACAAACTACGTCACAGCACAGCTACCTGAAGCTGCCGAGCTGCGATACATCATGGACCGCTATTTTGTTAAAACCAGATAACCATCCAACAAAGTGAACCAGTCCAAGTTCCTCCATCAGATCCACCCAAAGTTCCACAAACACGGGGACAGAGATGAACCCGCAGCAACGATTATGAACTGGAAACTAAGCTAACTATGCTAAGCTAACCCACTGACTGAGCTAAGAGCTAACGCTAACCACTCCATATAAATAATAGACCAAGTAAAAAGTACACGTCTTACTGTCATAAAACCATTTTTTTTTAGAAAATAATATCATTTTAAATGAGGAAATAAATGAATTACTTACAATAACACTAATAAAGTGATCCATATGCACGAATATATTCCATAAAATATCAGCTCATGAGCTCTATGAGTCAGCAGTTATTGTAGCCTTTTTAAATGTGTTTAATGTTGATGTATTAATATTTATGTGTTTGTAAGGAACCTCTTTACACTGTAAGTTGGGAATTATTTTATTTATTTATAATTTTTTATTTATCGTGGTGTTCATCATTATCGTGATAAATACCAGAAATTATCAGGATCATATTTTTAGTCCATATCGCCCATCCCTAGTGTATATATATGTGTATGTGGTGCAATAGCTCTGGAGGGTGGAAGTGGTGGTCCTACCCTCCGGTGGGGTGGTGTGTTGAGGTGTAATTAAAATTGGAAGGATTAGTAGGGCAACCAGAGGTGGGAGTGCCGCCCCCCCAGGCGGCGGCCCCCTCTACCCCTCGCCACACCATCCAGCCCAAGGGTTGGGTATGTGAGTGTGGTGCAACAAGTGGGCGAGCCAGACCAGCTGGGAGTGAGTGACGTGAAGTGTCCATGTAGAAGGCCTGTATGGTATGAGCCCGGCCCGTCCGCATGGCGGGTTACCAGAGAGGGTAGATGGGGCACACAGGCACGCGGCACTGCGGGACCCCGGGATGCGCCGAGCAGCACTGCCGGAGACCCACCCCGCGCCACCCCCAAACCATGCCAGCCACATGGAGCACGGCGAGACCTCCCACCCCCCAGGTGCAGCCAGGCACCAGCCACATCCCCCAGCGGTACAGAAGGCAACCCCCGCCACCTGCGAGCAACCCACCCTGCCCAATGACTCAGCTTTAATCAGCTTCACCTGCTCAGAGCATTTAAACATCTCATCAGAGCTACAGAAGATCTGGATGAAGTTGTTCTGTTGTTGTGGACTAGACCATCAATACCAGTGATTGTAAAGTTCTAGCCTCTAGTGGTAAAAAAACACTTTTTACACATGATGTCTTGCACATTTTTATTTAATCATTATGGTCTGGAATGATGTCATAATTTAAATTAGGTTGATCAAAACTTAATCAATAAACCTGATCAGATTCAGTAAATCATTGATCCCTGAGGGGAAATATAGTGACATTAATGCTGCTCTCATACATCTTTAATTAATAATAAAAAGGAGCAGTCAGAATAATCCATGTCACTACAACTAATACATACCTTTTAATTGTACCTTACTCATTATTTTAAATTACATTTTTATTTTTGACATACATTTTTGTTTAATTATAGTTTCTTTTTTATTAGTATTTATTTGGTTTCCTCACAGTGCAACTTATATCTTCTTTTTAATTGTATCTTACATTATTTTTTCATTCATTTATTCATTTGAGCAACATATGACAAACTTATTTTACATAATAACAAAACTAAAACAATTGTGCTCAAAAAGAATTAAGGTTTTTTTTTTTATTTATTAGTATTTTGTTTCCTCACAGGAGTTAAAAACTAATATTTTCGGAAATAATTCATTAATATTTCTAAAATAAATGGAATTTTAAAAGATTGATGTGGAAAACAGAATTTGAAAAAAAAACCGCATATGCATTTTAAATGTATGAAATATTTTTTAAAATTGTAAATCAAACCAAAATCACAATATCAGTCAGAAAAATTGCAATTAGGTTTTTTGTGAAAATGGTGCAGCCCTAATTAAAACACAAAATGCATTGAAGCAGTGATTACACCGTTTAATTCCATCCAAGTAATGATGTTTATAACGTGGACCAAGTACAGTTGTGATGTATTAAAGGTCTGTGTTAATGGAGGGCTACATGTAACTACACACACACATAAAACACACTTACTGCTCCATCAACCCTGTAGTGCTCACATGTATTAAATACAGATGCTCCACGAGTCCACAGACAAGTTGGTCTGTTTCTAGACAAGCGTGCACTGACTGTGTCGTTTACTCACATCTTTATAACATAATGTTTGGTCAGATTTTTGGTGCATCACTAATTAAAAGAGATGTAACGATTAATCGTAAGGCAGTTAAAAATCGATTCATAGTTATCACGATTGACAACGATACTTTGAAAATTAAATCGCAGTACTTTTTTTTATATATTTATCCCTTCTCTTATCCAGCAGTGTAACGGCAGGCGGAATCTGCTACTAATTTCTTTCTGGCCGCCTTCTACTCTTAAACATGTTAATGTCACATGTTAATAAATGATTCCTTATCCCTTTAGCACCAAAAGAATATTTGTAATATTACGTGAATATCTGTAAAAGTCACGTTTTTCTATTAGCTCCTGTAAACCCACAAACTACCTTTATCATGTCTGTGTGTGTAGATGTCACCTTAAAAAGAAGTCATTGCTGATTAATGACAGTATTTAAGGTTATTTAATAAATAAAAATCATAAAAAAATCAGAGTGTTTTAATTAATATTATTAATATATTTGCTGTGGTGGATAGTGTGAGACATAATAAAGACTGTCAACCTAAGGCCTCAGTAACCACAAACAAAATAACATCCCAAAGCTTCACACTGCAGAGGGGAACGAGACAAGGTTGCCCACTCTCACCTTTGCTTTTTGCAATGTTTGTTGAACCTCTCGCATCAGCTGTTTGTCAGAACTCTGTTATTAGAGGAATCCACTCATCCATCTCAGAACACAAAATTAATCTTTATGCGGATGACATTTTACTCTATTTAGAAGAACCCCAATCTTCATTAGAAGAATTATTTAAACTAATAAACAGCTTCTCTAAACTATCAGACTATTCCATTAACTGGTCAAAATCATCAATCCTTCCTTTAACGAAAAATTCATGGAACCCAGCAATCCAAAACCCACAATACCCCTCCCCCACAAATATAATTAAATATCTAGGCTTAAATATATCACCAAACCTAAATGAATTAATTAAACTGAATCTAGACCCTCTGTTGGATAAAGTCACAGAAGACCTGCGGAGATGGAACAATCTCCCCATCTCACTCCTTGGCAGAATAGCCTCAGTTAAAATGAAAATCTTACCTAAAATAAACTATCTGTTCTCTATGATCCCACTGAAACCACCAACGCAATGGTTCAAAAGATTAGATTCTGCAATTACAAAATTCTATGCTAAGAATAAAAAACCCAAAATAAGCCTTTCAACTCTTCAAAAAAATAAAAGCGAGGGAGGGTTGGAAGCCCCTAATTTCACGCATTATTACCTAGCAAACCAAATTCTATATTTAACAGAATGGTTAAAACCAAAAGAATACCACAACACCTGGCTAGAAATAGAACAGCTAGACTGCAAACATATTAAACTCTCTGATCTCCCTTTTATCACTATGACCCTGAAACGTCATAACTGCTTTAAAAACCCACTGATTGCCTCCACCCTGACTGCGTGGTGGAAAGCCCTGGACATAACAAATGTTCAATTAAAAACTAACATGCTGTCTCCAATCTGGCACAACCCTGACTTTAGAAACAGAAAAACACCACTCTATCTAAAAACATGGGAAGATAGCGGAATTATTCATCTCCAAGACCTCTTCGAAAATGATAAGCTCAGGACATATAAAAATCTAACCCAAGCATTCGATATAAATAAAAGTAACTTTCTACAGTACTTACAAGTAACAGAGACAATAAAGAAAACTACTCCACTAGACTTAACTACTTTACAACCTCCAGAACTGGCTATATATATGAAAAAAATCTCAACAAAATCAAAAAAACTCTCAAAAATATACAGAGCGCTCTCGAACACTAACTGTAATTACTTACCAATCGCGAAGTGGGAGGCTGAACTCTCAATCACCCCGAGCACTGATTTCTGGACAGAAATTTGTTGTAATACTTTTAAGATGACAAAAAACACAAACCTTCAGCTAATTCAATACAAGGTCCTCCACAGATCCCACATTACCCAACAGAAAATGCATAAAATGGGCTTCTCAGCAACAGACATCTGCTCTCAGTGCACCCAGAATACAGCGGATTCCTATCTACATGCCTTATGGCTTTGCCCCCCAGTTCAACACTTTTGGACTGCAGGATTCCTTTATCTCCAAATCTTTGTTTGATTGGAGACCTGACAATGCTTCAACTTCCAGCAAACCAATCACAATCAATCCTTGCGGCACTAGCCATAGCAAAAAAAACAATATTACTAAATTGGAAAGACAAAAAATCCTTAAACATAAACCAATGGCAAAATCTCCTCACAGAATTTATTTCCATGGAAAAGATGTCTGCTCTCAGAAAACAAAAAAAAATAGTGTGCTTTGAGGAGCGTTGGACTCCTTTTTTAATTGCATTAAATCTAAATTTTTAAAAAGCCTGATGATCTAGCCTGCAAGCGACTGCCAGCACCACTCTTTACTAACACACTAGCCCAACTGTAGGCCTGGGCCGCCTAGGGCCTCTGGGGTGGTCTTGGCCAGGATGGCCGGGGTGGGTTGCCGGGGTGTCTTGTTGCCTCGGCACGGGTGTGCATTCCTTCTGGGTGTTCACAAGGTCCCGGGGCTGTTTGATTTGGCGCTGTTGCCCCTTGCATACACATCTGGTTGGTCTCTGGGGCTGGGGCCCTGCGTGCTCCCCTGCCGCTCCTTCCTCCTGCTCCCTGTCCCCCTGTCTCGTCCTCCCCCCCTCCTCCTCCTTTGCTCTTGCGCCCGCCATCCTGTTGGGTTGGGTGTGGGGGGCTCCCGTTGGTCTGGGGCGCTGGTGGGGGGGCTGTGGCTCCCGCCTGGGGGGCGGGCGGTGCCGTGCCGGGTGGGTTGGCTGGGGGGTGGTCTCGTTGGGGGGCCTGGGGTGGTGGGGTCCTTGGCTCCGGTCCGGGGGGATCCGGGGTGGGGGTAGCTTTGGGGGTGGCTGCTGCCCGGGGTCGGCGATTGCCTCCTGGGTAGCTGGGTGGCGGGGTGTGGCTGTGAGTTGCTCCGTCGGCCCTTGCGGGTCCTCGGCTTGGCTCCCTAGGGCGTGCCCTTGCCAGGGATGTCGCTTGCGCGACGAGCCAGGCGGGGCCCCCTCCGGGGCTTTTGTTTGACCGCAATGGTTGGGGTGTGGCCGTTACGGCTAGGGGTGTGGGGTGGGGGGTGCTATGGGGCCTCCCCGGGGGTCGTGTTGGGTGGGTGTGCGGGGGCGCGGCGCGTGGCTCTTGGCCTGGTGGATCCGCGTCGGGATTGGCTGGTCTGCTGGCTGGGTGCACCGGGCGCCGTGGGCGCCATTCCGGGGCGGGGGCGTCCTGGGGATGGATCCGTGGTCTGGGTGTCCGGGGGCGTGCTCTCCTGTCATCTGCCCGGGGACCGGCCGCGGCGCGTGGCGGCGCTGCGCAGCCTTGGGCGGGGCGGGGCTGGTGGCCTGGGGCCCGCTGTCGTCCGGGGTGTGCTGGCGTCGGGGGGGTGTCTCGTGCCGGTGCGTGGGTTGTCGGGGATCGCCCCCGTGGGGGGGAGGGGGCTCTACTGGCGCCGTTGGTGTGGGATGGCGGTACCGGGCTGGGGGTGCTTCGGTACTCGGGCTTGCCGGTCCGTGGCTGGCGGGGTGGCCCTGCTTGGCGGTAGATGGTGTCCTCTTTCGTCGGGGGGGCCGGGGCCGCATCCCGGTGGAGAGTGTTATATCGTGGCGCCGGGTGGGCCTGTGCTGGCCCTGGTGCGGGCACGGGCCTCCCCTCTGCTCGGCCGCCCTCCTTGGCAGCGGGGGGGGCGTCGCTCTGGGCCGGCGTGCGGCGGGGGTCGCCCCCTGGGGCACCGGGGGATGGGGTTGGTGCCTGGCTGCGCCCGGGGGTGGGGGGTGCTGCCGTGCTCCGCGGGGCCGTCGCGGTCTGGGGGGGTGCCGTGGGGGGGGTCTCCGGCTTTGCTGCTCCGGGGCCCGCAGTGCCGCTTGCCCGTCTGCACCATCTACCCTCTCGCGTGGCCCGCCATGCGGACGGGCCCGGCTCGCACCAGACAGGCCTCCTACATGTACACTTCACCTCACTCCCAGCTGGTCTGGCTCACTCACATAATGCACCACACACCCATACCCAACCCTTGGGGGGCTGGATGGTGGGACTGGGGTTGGAGGGGGCCGCCACCTGTGTCACTATGTAGTGGCGTGGGGGCGGCACTCCCACCTCTAGTTACCATACTAATCCCTCCAATTTTAATCGCACCTCAACATGCCACCCCCCGGAGGGTGTACTCACCTACACCCTCCGGCCTATTACACCACATACACATATATCCACAGAGGCAGGATGGGGAGCACCGCTCCCCTCCTTCCCCCTTCTTTTAATTACACCCCATACATTCACTAAACACACATTCACACAGGGGATAGGGAAGTGCCTCTCCATTGGGGAATGGAGAGGCACCATAACAGGGTGGTGGGTTGGTTCACATATTTGGGCCTCTCCGGTGGGGGCCTGGCTCCTCTGTTGGTGGCCGGGCCACTGCTTAGAGTAAAAATACATCAGGATGGTGCGGTCGGGCGTGGCGGTGGGTCTCGGGGGGGCTTTGCTGGGGTCTCTCCTTGCGGGGTCTTTCCGGGCGGTGTCGGCCTGGTGGGGCGCGGGGGTGCTTCCTCCCCTTGGGTGTGGCTGGGTGCTTGTTTCGTCTCCTGGTGGCCTTGGGGGCGGGCCCCGCGGTGTGCGGGCCCGGCGCGGCCTGCCTCGCCGGTTTGGGGGGTGGGTGTGCTGGGGGTGTGCTGGTGTCCTCGCCGGGGTTGGGGCGGGGTTGCTTGGCGCCTCGGGGTGATGCTGTTTACTGGGGGGCGGCGCTAGCTGTTCCGGTGGTGGAGGTTGCTGTCGGCCGCCTGGTGGGTCTATCCTGCCGTTTGCGGACTGGTGGGTGGGTCCGGGGCATCTTTGGCTGGGGGCTGCTGTCCCGCACTTGATGTGTGCCATTGGGGTGCCTCCGTCCCCGCGGTGGGGATCGCCGGTTGCTCACGGGCCGGTGGGCCCTGGGCTGCTGGCCGTGGGCTGTCCGGGGCTGTGCGGTCCTGCTGGGCCGTGGCCGGGTCCCGGGCGGGGGTGGGGGGTGCGTCCCGGGGGGCTTGGCCCGGGGGCTTGCCCTTGGGGGGTCCTGGTCCCGGGGGGTGCTCCTGGGGCCCGGGGTGCTTGGCCTGCTGGCCGGGCCGGTCCTGGCGGGGGTCTTTCGGGGCGGGTGGCGCGTGCCGCGCCCTTGCGTACCTACTGGTACGGCCCCTGCTTGGGCAGTGCCCCGTGAGGTAGGGTGTCGGGGGCCGGAATAGGGGGCCACATCCCGGCGGGGCGGTCTGGCTTGGCCCTTGGAGGGGGCCCTGGCTTTAAAAAAAAAAAAAACTGAAGCTCGTGGCGCGGGCGGCATCAGCGAAGGGTGATCTGGGGCGCCATGGGGGGCTAGGTTGGGGTGCCTGGGGGCCGGCGGGGAGACTCGGTGGCGTGGTGCGCTGGGTCCTTGGCTCCTTGGGGCTTTCTCGGGTGTGTATGGGGGGGGCGATGGCTGCCTCTCGGCTTGGGATCTTGGGGGCGTTCGGGGGGCTGCTTGGCCGTGGGGTGGTCGCCGGGGGCCCTTAGGCTGCCTGCTCTTGCTGCTGGCCTGACTGCTTCTTCGGGCCCGGGGGCGGCTCTTGGGTTTTGCAGTGGCGGTACTTGGAAATACATTTGTCATGGATGCACTGGCCTTGGGCTGTGGGATAACACTCATACTGGGCTCAACCTGAGACACGTTGTTCCCAAATACCTGTTTTATGGAATTTCCACTCACCTCTTCCTCTGTTCACAGCCACCACCATTATTGCTAAACCACACACTGGTCACCAAACTGGCTTGACAACACAACAATAAGCACAATATACACAACCACAATTTCACATCGCATCACTTAAAACTATTCCCCACCCATTCCATATCCTATCTTGTATCCCTCTTCCCTGTTAACTTCCCCACCCCCCTCCAACCCCTCACCTTGGTGTAACACTGCCCTCTCTTTTTTACATCCTCCCTTTAATAAAGTGTTTCTTACCCTTCCCTAGGGAGGGCTGGTGACGGTCACAATTATGCAATGAAATAAATAATTTTATTTAATTGCAATAATAAAATATGCATTGCTGTCAAAAGATTGCACTTAAAAAAAAAATAAATAAATAAAAAAATAAAGACTGTCAGTTGTTTTCAGGCTATTACAGTAACTGTTAAAGAAGTCATTTATAAGTTATTCTATTTGTTATGATTATTAACAAATAAAAACTATTTAAAAACCAATAAACACTATTTTCTTACCATCTCATCTGTAGTAGTTAGAGAGGGACTTAATACTGATGATCTGCTGTTTTCATGTAGGAGAATGATATTTGAATAAGTTAATGATAAATAATAATCATGCCAATAATGACAATTCTTAAAAAACAGAAAAATATGTTTTGTTAATATATTTGGTGTAGTAGATGGAGGCCTACTACAGACTGTCAGTTTGTAACGATTCACCTGTCTCTTCCAAGGCGATAAAGCTATGTTAGGAACCAAGCAGTGAGGCAAGGAGACAAAAGCTTTACATTTCCAAAAAGGTGCTTTATTGGCCACAGACAAAAACAGGCCAATAAAAGAGGTCAACTTAATGTAACATTTTAACAGAATGTGCAAAGAGAACTGACACAAACTAACTGACCTCCTCAAATGAGACAGGAGTCAAGTTAAATACAGTTTGGACCATACCAAATATAAATGAGCAGAAACACAGGGGATAAACAACCAAAACTAAGGGACAAACACAGCCCCCTTAACCCCAGTCCCCCTCTGTAATGGTCTGGTCCACTTAAGGCCGCCTCCAGCTCTCTCTAGGCCAGCCCCTCGCCACTCTGTTCTTCTTAAAGGGACAGAGAATAATGTCAGTGTCAATCATCAAATGATTTAGGAGTTGTTATCTCTGTGTGGCCCGGCCATCACAAGCTACAACGCACTTTTAGGTAACGGACGGATCAGTCTACCAGCAGGAATGAATGCCAACACACACACCAACACATAAAAATAGCTTTGGCTTTAGGTATTATTCTTGTATTTCAGGCAGTTTAAAGCATATCCCACCCAAACGCTCGAGCGTAAACCCATGTACAAACACACAAACAAACAAACACAAAACTACGCCCTATGGCACGAGGAAAACTATAGTTTAGCAGTCTATAAAAAGTCCATGCAACCTGAAGTTTAAACCCCGAAGCCTTGTTCCCACCGCAGGCTCGCTCTTACGGGGTAAAAATAAAAAGGGCTTGGCTCACCCCTGCTGGGTGACACATGCAAGACACCTATGCGGTCCTTACAAGTTGTTTAGAGCAGCAATTCTCAACTGGTGGGTCAGGGTTTCCCCCAGTGCTCTATAGGCCTGGGGGGCTGCCAGGCTTTTCTTGCCTCCCCGCCAGGCTAAGCGTCACTGGTTTATTTATTTTAAATAAGTTTTTTTTTTATGATTCAATCTTTTTTTTCATACTGTGATGGAGCTGAACATTGTTTTTTCATGAGGAGTGGCTCATCTACCTTCTATATATCTGTGCTCAGAGCTGTATGCACGTTACGGACGTGATTAGCAGAGATATATCATCAAGAATATTCCCACTGGTAAGAATAGTGTTGTCAAAAAACTCGATACTGAATGAAGTATCAATATAAAAAAGTTAGTATCGGATACTATACGCTCGCTTAAGTATTGATACTAACAGCACTGCGTTCATCTCTTAATATATCTATGATTGAGCTCTAGTTTTTTTGCCACTCTACTGTTTCAATTGAAAACTTTATTCGCTGCTGCAGACACAAACAGACACACGTGAAGCCCCTCCCCTCAGCTGCAGCTGAACACTAATAGTGAACTATAAATCATGGAATCAACCAATGAAAACGGTTCAACGCGGAAATGAACAGAATCAACATGAAACGCCGTCACCGTGAGGCAAGGAACGTTTTTTTATGGGGAAATGTTCTTGGGAGCTCAGGTGGTAGTGGGTCGTCTTCAGAGGTTTGGGGTTCGATCCCAGTACCTGACTATGTGTCGAAGTGTCCTTGGGCAAGACACTGAACCCTAAGTTGCTCCCAGTGGTCGACTAGCGCCTTGCATGGCAGTCCTGTCCCATTGGTCAGTGAATGTGAGAGTGATTGGGTGAATGAGCTGATGTGTAAAGCGCTTTGAGACTGCTTCAGTGTGGTGATAAAGCGCTATATAAAATCAAGTCCATTTACCAGTCCATTTACCATCATTATGGTCTGGAATGATGTCATCAGGATCATTTACATTAGGTTTTGATGATCTTAATTTAAATTAACTTAAACAATAAACCTGATCAGATTCAGCAAACCATTGATCCCTGAGGGGAAATATGATGACTGTGACATTAATGTTGTTCTCATACATTTTTATATGACATAAATAATTAAAAAGGAGCAGTCAGAATAATCAGTCATTGCAACTTAAATCCACCTTTTAAATGTATCTTACTTCATTTATGACATACATTTTTAATTATGTTTTTTTATTTATTTGTATTTATTTTGTATTATAAAAAAAACGGAATTTTTAAAAATTAAAGTGGAAAACATGGAACTTGGAAAAAATAAAACAGAATTTGGAAAAAATAAAATGAATTTTATAGTGCCCTCATCATAACACTAAGTTAGCTGATGGCTAGTGCTGCTGCTGGGGGGCCTGAGCAACCAGTTTTAGTCAAAAATGAGAAGGGAAAATTTACTACATTTTGTTATACTTTCACAGCAAAATTTGTTTATAGTTTTTATTGTTTACAAGTGTTGTTAAATGTTGCACTACATTTCACTTATTTAAAAATACTTTGTATACGATTCATAGTTTATATTCTCAACTTTATTAAAGGAAATTATGCTTCTAAATTTTTGTCTTTTTTTGCCCAGTGGTATCAAAAATTGTATCGCGTATTTTCCTGAGTATCGATATCGAGTTTGAAATTCTAGTATCGTGACAACCCCAAGTAAGAATATGTCTTTGTTACCGGGAGCTCAGCGCTCTTACCGGGAGCTCCCAGTAACAACAATGTGACCGACACATAAGACTGGGCTAAGCGCTAACGCTAACCACTTCATAAAAGGAAGAGACTATAGTAAAAACTACACATCTTACTATCATTAAACCACAGGTTTATTAATGGTCAGATTTAACACTTTTATGGAAAGATAAAAGCAAACATGTCACACTTAGTGTGAAATAAATTTTGGCAAAAAACTATCATCACTATTCATCTGTCCCAACTTCAAATGCAATGTTTTTAATTATATTTCACGTGTTTACAGACAAAGCTGGTCCCATTAGACAGCAGTGTTTGGAATAACGGCGTTTGTTTTTCAGTAACGGGGTAATCTAACTAATTACTTTTTACGCCGTTACAACACCGTTATGATTACTGAACGTTCAATGCGGTGCGTTACATGCATTGATTGAATAAACTGTGATCTGAAAGCATCCCTGGCTTCTTACTCAGCTGTTGTGAGGAGGTGGGTTAAAAACAAGGTGAGCGATTATGATTGGCTAAGGCAGCATCATGTTTCATGGTAGCCAATCAGAGCCAGTGTATTTACACATGTACCAGCAAGAGGAGGCGGGTCAAAAACAAGGTGAGCGATTATGATTGGCTAAGGCAGCGTCATGTTCCATGGTAGCCAATAGGGCTGTCAAGGAATATTCTAAATTCGAATATATATTCAAATAGTAAAAAAATATTGAAATTCGAACGTAAAAATTAATATTCGAATATTACTCAAAACATTATATATATATATTATGGGAAAAATACGCCCGCGGTAGGTTTTTATATAGTTCAATGGGTAGCAGGCACAGCTGTCTGCTGTGCTAGCACTGCTTGAGGGGTCAGAGACAGGTGGCAGGAGTGACATCAGGTCCCGACAGTGCATATGGAAGATGACAGAAAGTGCAGAGCCCAACTCGACCGCAGCAGTGAAAGTGATTTTAACCCAAACACGTCTAAATCACCACAGATCTGGAGAAGAGTTATTGTCAGGAAAAGGGTGCATTTATGCTGCTTAAGTTACCTGGATCCCCGCTTTCAACGCCTCGTTCATTTGAAAGAGGAGCAGAGACGGCAGGTGCAGGTGGCTATTCTGGAGGAGATGAAACAAGTGAATGTGGCCAAAGGCACAGGAAGTGAGGCCGCTAGCAAACAACCCTGTGATCAGCAAACGCAACCCGCTGAGAAAACTGCGTTATCTGCGTATTGCACGGACAGCCCAGACCAGGAGCACATCAGCCTGCTGCTTCAAAAAGAGATGTCGATGTATGAACGAGAATCTCCAATTCCTCCGCAACAAAATCCTCTCATGTCGTGGAAAACTCTGGGCTCTGGGAGATACCCTCACGTCGCTCAGATGGCAAAGAAATATCTTTCCATCCCCGAATCATCAGTGCGCTCTGAACGCGTATTTTACACTGCTGGGAATATAGTAAATAAAAAGAGATCAGCACAGGCCCCTTCAAATGTGGACCGTCTTGTGTTTTTGGTAAATAACCTGTAGGCCTGGAGGCCTGATCCTACGCCAGTGATAGTGCAGTCAGTTTTGTTTCCTTTTTTTATGCAAGCACCAAGAATGGAAGTAGCCTTTTTCAGTTTTAATAGCACTTCATTTTTTATGAACCTCAGGGTATAAGTTATTTGTTGTCATATTTTTTTTCACATTTAACGGAAATATTACTAAAGCGTAGGCTCCTGTACTTCAGTGAATATATATTCATTAATAAAGTGGGTAGAAAAGTTCCATGTTTACGGCAGCTCGCTCGGAGCGTTCAGTTCTATACTGTAAAAATGTTTCTGAAGCCTGCTACATTTGGTTATGCGTAGAGAGCGTGACGGTGCGGGCAATAATATGTTCAAGGTTGTCAAATGTTTTAACTTGAATAAAAAAAAAACAAGTACTTAATATGTATCTTTGTATTAATTTGTCCTGTTATTGACTTAATGCATGTTATTGACAACATGCACAACCAGATATATATATTTTTGTCAATTAAAAAAAAAAAAAAAAAAGATATTCAAATAATTCGAATATTGGGGGTGGAGTTAAGAGGGAATATTCAAACGTCATTTTTGAGCAATTTTGACAGCCCTAGTAGCCAATCAGAGCCAGTGTTTTTACTCATGTGACCGCGCGCGCATTGTAAGCAACTCAAATTTAATGAAGCACCTCACAACAACACACATCTTAAAAAATCTGAATTATTTGATATATAGCAACTTTTTTTTTTTAACAGTAACGCAAATAGTTACTTTCATTAGTAATGAGTTACTTTTATTATAGAATAATTCAGTTACTAACGCAGTTACTTTTTAGAACAAGTAGTGAGTAACTATAACTAATTACTTTTTTAAAGTAACGTTCCCAACACTGTTAGACAGTAATGTAAATATTGTGATTATTACACCAGAATATCCCATTAGTATACTCTCAATATATATATGATTAAATCATCAAGTCTGATCTAGTTTATTTATAGTAAATCAGTGATATTTATCAACCATAACTTTATGTAAATCATCTTCAGATATAAAATAACTAGATTCAGCAGCAATAAAAACACTATTGTAGTTAGTTTTGCTTTTCATGTGCTTTTTATTTTTTTTCTAAAATAATATTATTATAAATGAAGAAATAAATAAATGATATACAATAACACTAATGGAGTGACCCATATAATCAAACATGTTTCATAAAATATCAGCTCTATGAGTCAGCAGATATTGTAGCTTTTTATAATGAATAAATGTTATTAATGAATCACATTCTGGTGATGATTTATTCAGTTTAATTTGTGTTTGTAAGGAACGTGTTTACACTTTAAGTTGAGAATTGTTTTATTCATTTATTTATTGTTTTTATTTTATCGTACTTTGACCCAAGCCAAATGTAAAAGATTGTAGCAACATAGAGTAAATAATTGTACGATTTATCATCCGATTAGTCGGTTAATCGTTTCAATAATCAATGACTAGTCGACTATTAAAATAGTCATTAGTTGCAGCCCTAGACTCTACACCATGGCACTAGCATTGAGATGCAGAAAGCAAAAGTAACCAATAAATAATGTAAATACAGTACACTGACTAAAATGAAATATATATGATAAAATAACTAATAGCTTTCATGTTTTTCATGATGTAGGCTGTCAATCACTGAAGCCTCTGAGTTTCCTGATTTTACTCCTTGGCCATGTTTGCACGATTTTATTTATGTTCATTTATTTTACTTTGAAATGTGACCAGCAATGTCTTGTTTTAAGATTCACTAGGATTTCACTTAAGTGAAAACAATTGATATTATTTATTTTAATTGTATTTTTTTTGTGTTCTTTAAAACCGTATTTCAAGATTGTGCCTTTTTGTAAGACTCTACGTTTAATTATCGTTAATAAATGGCTCATAATATCACATAAGTCATTATTTCAAAATTCCTCTCAATTTTTTTTTAAACACCAGTGGGCTTCACTACCCACAGACTAAGCACGTTTTCTGGGGGAAACCCTGGGTCAGAACACAAAAGTGGGTCATGAACAGCTGGTCAAAATAAATAAATACTTAAGTTAATGCCTCATGATGGACTTGTCTTTTATTTTGAAAGAAACTTTTTTTTTGATAGGCATGCTGTGAAATGCATGTTGCACAGGAAAATATATCGATTTATATTTTTAAAAATATTATTATTATTATTATTATATGTGTGTTGTCGACAGATATTTTTAAAAGACTAAATTTGGTTGGTTGAATTCTAAAAAAAAGTGGGTTGTGATTTAATAACTGTGGCAAAATGTGGGTCACAGGGTGAGACCAGTTGAGAACCTGGTTTACAGGATAATAGATGAAATGACTATTAATTACAGTATTGGTTATTTACAAACTTTAATAAAATATTAATAAAATAAAAAATAATAAACTGTATCTTTGTTAATATTTCTTCTGTAGTACTTAGAGGTATTTATTTTCATGGTACTACAGTTATTATTTTAAGTTATTACTAATTGATGACATTAATACTGGATATTTATGAAAACATAAATCAGATAAAGTATCTTCTTAACTATATTTGCTGTAGTAAATAGAGAGCCCTAATAAAGACTGTCCACAGGGTTATTGGTGTTATTGTTGACGCTTCCTTTGGGGGTGTGACTTTGTAGACGGTCCCTGCCCACTCCTTAGCTCATTAACATAAAGTGTGTTTTTCTGTAGTTTGTTCTCTGTGTTCCACTGAGTACACACAGGTTGTTCCACCTTTACATCGTCACATATTGATAGGTGAGTGTGAATGAAGTGGGTCACCAGTTAAACTAGTCTCCAGTGTGTGTGTAACAGCGGATGAATGTGGTGAGTGAGTGAGTGAATGAATGGAAACACACGGAGTGTTCTAACCTCTTCCTTCACAGAGCACACATCTGAAAACTCCTCCGTTTCTTCTTCTCCGCTTTTCTCCATCTTTGGAGCAAACATTCCGTCCCACACATGGTCGGGATGACGAAGCTCCTGACGCACAGCTTTCCTCCTGCAGCCTTCATCATCATCATCATCACTGTCCGTCTTACTCATAGTCAGCTTCACTTCCCTCAATAATATTTGTTCCTTTACTTCTTCTTCTTCTAGTTTAACGGTAGTCATCATCCAGCTCTGTCCGTCCTCCATTTCACTGCTTTGTTCCTGACTCTAGCTGGTTGCCAGATACAACCGACGATTCCCCGCATGAAATATGTTGAATATCCACAGAAACGTTCCAAAAACCATCCGTTCATCATCAAAATAAAACATAAATATCACCTTTAACCAACGTTAAACTGTTTGATCACTAAGTTAGTTATTTTATAATCTCACAATCAACGGGAAAATACTCAACCTGGCAACCACTCCTCTTTTGTGCTGACGTCACAACCGACTTTTTATAAACTTAAATGACAAACAAGTCAAAATAAATGTGTTTAATGGTGATTTAATAGTGAATAAAGTAGTTACAGCCTGAAGGATTTGGTTTGTGGATGATTTGATAGATTCCAAATTTGGAAATTTGTTGAGTTAATTAATTCATGATTGGTTTGTTCTCAGAAACAATAGATATTGGAGATAAATAATGTATGAGCAGTGAAAGTAAAGTCACTGTAGATCACATTAAATCAACAGTATCGTTTTCCTTTGTTAAAAAATATATTATTATTATAATAATAATAATAATTATTATTATTATTATTATTTATTTCATTTATTTAAATTTTTTTAAAGGAAAATAAATTATTTAAGCAGGCATTGAACTATAATGTTTTTCTTCTTCCTTAGATAATAAATTATATTTTAAAAGGTATTAACTCTGATTTTAGTGAAAATGTTTTGATGAGATAAAGAAAGTCATTTTAAACTGTTAAATAATATCTACACACAATGATTTCTTACATCAAATGTTTATTAGATGAGATTAGATCCTTTATTCGTCCCACAAGAGGACTTTTCAGTTTCATCCCCATCCAAGAAACATGAAAACACAATCACATATAACATGGAGGACAGGAGGTATATTTATATTTATAGTAAGACAGTTGAGCTTTGTTTTGTTTTTGTTTACATGTAAGCACACAAATATGTTACACATTTCATTACAGAATTATATTCTGGGTCTGAATTCTGGTTTACAGCTTAAGTTTGTTTTAAAATGTAAGGAAAAAAGTAAAGTTTTAATTATCTTTTTACCTTATAAATTTAGATATTTAAAGCTGTTTTCACTATTTCTAAATTATATTCATAAACAATTTAACGTTTGTCTGCTCTAAACCTTTTATTAAAATCTTTCAAATTATTGGAATTTTCTCTTTTGAGTTACATCAGAATTGTTTTATCAAGTAGAACATGATTAATAATAACACTGCTTAATTTGAGCATCTTTAATCTCTTATTATTTAAGTTACAAGAGGGTGCTGAACATTTTAAGATACATTTTGGATTACAGCAGTTCATATTATGGAACTGCAGCAAAAATGAAGCAGAAAGCAGCTGATTTTATCATGAATTTACAACATTAAACAATGCGTCGAATACATTTTTTGTAGTCAACATTCTCAATTATGTTAATGATTTTTGCATTATCGTTTATGTTACACACATTGTGGTTGGTGCTAATCTAAACACTCTATAATTAATTCTATTTTTATTTTTTTTTAATTTATTCCAGCAAAATAAATCATGTTTAAAAGCATATTCTATAATTCCACATTGTTGGATGAAATTACATTAATATAATTGAACTTTATGGTTAATGCTGTGTTGCTATGTTTATCCAGTAACGTAAGCATATCCTCATCTGTTATCTGCTAATGATGCCTTAGTCAATTAGTTTAGTGGGGGATAATTCACTAACATGCTTTAATGCACACATTACACTGACAATAATAATAATAATAATAATAATAATAATAATATGATTATTTAAACGTCTTACCATTCAAAGCTCTAACTCCATTGGCTACAATAGTAAACTGATCACTTCCTGGAACTATTGAGGCTCCATGAGCCGCCATTGCTGTAAAAAAAAAAACGATCCATTGTAGTGAACGGAGTTGTCACTACTCTCTCTCTAAACGGCTCTGGACAGTTTGTGTACTATTTAAAATGTTGAAACTGTTATTTGAAAAATAATTATAAATGTATGTTTGAGTGAATTCTGATTTATTTATGTTTGGTTTTTGATTGTCAATGTTGTGTATTGTGTTTTTATCATTTTTTATTATAAAAAATTGAAAACATTACAAAACAGTCACATATTTACATGTGTACTATTAAAATATTTAATTACATTGTATAGTCAGTTTACATTTAAATATCACTTCCCAGCAGCTCTGTCGTAAACAATCTGAGTGAAGGAAGTGACGTAGTCTACGTGCATGTGTTAAAAAGGATCTGAAAGGATCAGTCCTGTTAAAGGATTAAACACACTAATTTTAATGCTTTATTAAGAAACAAGTATTTTAATATTCATATACAACACCACACCGGTGTAGATCTTTCAAAATAAAATCAATACATTTTTAAGATCAATTTTAAAAGCAATAAAAAATTGGGATTTTTTTTTATAAAATCTAAATTTTCTGTATCAAATGTTTGTCAAATATCATCAAATTGCTACATATAAATTCCACATCCTTGTCCTTCAAAATAAAAGCAAATGTAACCAAATGCTAATCAAAGCCAGGTATCACAGTGTGTGTGAGCAGCCAATCATCAACTCTTTCCTAAAACCTCTTCACCACAGAACAGGAAAAAAAGACGTGTTGTTGACTTTCATTATTAGTTTGACTAAACATGGAGCTGTAATCATCCATATTAAACCTAATCATTAAAAATATATTTACATGGATAAACATCATTCATTGTTTTAAAATTAATCTATTTCATTTTAGGAACTAAAGGAAATGATAAATATTTGTCCTAATTTTGATAATATCTGTTTTCTAATAGTTTGAAGATAATATTTGTCTCTTTACTTGAAGATGAAAACATTGTTTAATAAATAACAGTGTCTAAAAACAATAACTACCAATGAACAGTTTATTGATCTTTGTGGATACTGATGAATACTGTAATATTCCTTTAATGAAATGAATCAAGGCAATAGGAATAGCCCTGACTACTAATGAATGTTGTTTCTGAGAACATTTATCTTTAAAATCACAATGATTGTAAATATTACCATTGTCATCCATTAAATGTATTATAGTTCAATCCAATCTTTAAAGAATAAAGTTTTCCTCTTGTATAAAATACAGCTGTTATTCCAGATTGTAGCTTTATGTGGACTGAAGTGGTGCTTCTAAAGCATTTTATAATATAATAACACCTGCATATGATCATGTGATCACTTAAAGGATGAAAATCACATGTTAGAAGAAAGTGATTGGTCCAACCCTTTGACAAAGAAAAGCTGGTATAATGTAAAGCATAAATCATTTTCATGTTTAACTAAAGTTTGTAAACACCTTCATGTGATTTCACCGTTTATTGTCTCACAGTCAATGACATTCATAACGTCCTCTTCTACTGACTTTATTATATCACTTTTTATTTTTATTCCTTCCAAGATGATCTTTTTATTACATGATGATCTTTTTAATGACGTCCTTTCTGTTGCAGACAAGGAGAGCTGAGGTAAAGGTAGCACTGCCTTGGGCCACAGTGTTTTAAGTGGGAGCCTCTGTCATCATCCACATCTGTGATAAACACCTACAACATGAGACATGTCCCCAGATAAATGATGGACAGTTGTTGATATGAAATATTGACGAATAAATGTATTAATTCTTGTTAGTTTTCATTTGTAATTTGTGGTTGATTAAAACTAGCATTAGGAGGACACAGTGCAGGGAGAGCTGCTGGTATGGAGGTGATGACATCATTCTGAAGGTAGAAATCAATGTTAAAACAGGACAAAGTCATGTTAAAAAAGGACATGTTTTTCTTCCCAGAACGCATCATGTCACTAAAATCTCACTCTGAAACTTGGCAGCCTGTGAATACTGGTGGATTTATTTAATAAATATCATTCTGGATGATCAAACCTCCATGGAGGTTCAGAGAGGGATTTGAAAGTGAAGGAGCCACTGGGAGAATGTAGAAAGTTCTTCTGGTCTAGACCTCATCATTTCCTCGTCTCCACAGACAACAGACAGAATAAAGCTCAGTCAGCATTAGACGATGTGATGTAAACTTTCACTGTCATTTATTAAAGTGTATATAATGATTATTTAATATTCTGTAAACCCTGAGTTTTTTTCTTTTTTTCATTTCTAGATGTTTCTCATTGTTTCAATGAATGAGAGATTTTAAGAAGGTATACATGAGATTTTTCAAGGACAGATTGTAATAAGACATGATAAAGGGGAGTGACTTCAGTCTTCAAGTATTTGTTATAAAGAAATAAATTTAAACCTTATGGACAATAACAACTTATTTATTTACTATATTATATTTTGCCGTTACAAAGTAGATTCACGAAAACATTGAGTACTTTGTGTATGTTGAGGTCAGTCCAAATGTCCTCTTTTTTAAAAGTCAAAATATGCTAACTGCTCCAGTTCTCTCTCAGGATGGACTTTCAGGACTTCTGTTACTTCTTCACAGACGTGGTGGTTTGTCGCCTGGTGGAAAAAACTCAGCTGTGGCTGCGCCGTCACTGGAAAGAAACCCAGTGCTTTGGAGAGTGGACTCCAGCTCCCAGAGACCCTGGAGCAGCTCCAGGGGCCACCCGTCACATGACCTGTGCACTCAGTGTGGATAATAAAAACAAACCAACACCTGTGGGAACACAGCAGCGAGGGAACAGGAAGGAAGCTCGCCTAAAAGAGAGTCAACTGGGAGGAGCTAAACTGGTTAAAACTTACAAATTAGAGCAGCCAAAACAGACAGAAAAAGTGGTAAAAAGGTTTCAAAGTGTCAATATTGGAACAATTGGTTTAAACTGGCAAATGATGGGCATGACAAATCATGAATGTGGTTAAATTGAAGAAAAAAAAATAAGCATAAAATATGGTGAAAAGAGGTTAAAAGTGACAATAATGGGTCAACATATGCAACATTAGGTGGTAAAAATGGTGGAAAGAGTTTATAAGTGCTGAAAACGTCTTGAAAGTGGAAAAAATGTACAGAAAAGACATTGAAATTTGATGAAGAAGTGTCAGAAATGGGAGCAATATAGCAAAAATGCATTAAAAGGAGCAAAACTATGGCAAGAAAAAGTGATGAAAACGAGTTAAAATATGGTGAGTTTGGTGTAGTTGCAGAAAAAAAGTGTAAAAATATGAGCAAAAATGGGCTCAAATTGTTCAGAAAATATTCTGTCGACAACTTCCCAGTCTCTCGGTTGAGAACCCCTGGTATCTCAAGGGTCTTTCTGGTTTTTTTTTAAGTTGGTACATTTAGCACCTCCTGTGGTTCTAATCAGGAACTGCTGCACTAAGGAGACTTGGTAAGTTTAACTCTCAAATACGGTACTTTTTTGATTCCACTCTGCATTGTCTGCTCTTTCTTTATATTTGTCACTTTGCTCTGACGTCTTCAGGATGTGCTTCTCACACAGGAAGTTCTCCAGCCTCTGGTCCTGGTGATGGAAGTACCAGTCCTCCACTACGTCCTCGTACTGCTCCAGCATGGTCTCACACTGAACACACACACACACACAACTGCATTAGTAAACACATGTTATTTAAAACACTAAACTATTACCTATTATGAATGACTCTTGTGTTGATTTAACTTTTAACAAAAACAAATAAATGTCGTCTAAAAGTTTTAAATAATCAGGTCCACCTGTTTCTTCATGTCGGTGACCTCTGCAGACGGTTGGTCCCACAGCTCGTACGGCATTCCCAGGTCCACTTTCACTTATTACCCACCAGGTTTTTTAGTGTGGTCATGGTCTGACTGGTTCCCTGTAGTCACACCAACAAAACACTGACTTCCTGCTTGGGTCACGTGATCAGCTTTAAAGGGATCGTCCACTTTTTTTTTTTTTACAAGTTTGGTCTAAAATGATTGAAATATACTATTAGAAGATCTATACCAAACAAAACTTATTATTATGCACCAAATTTATTTTATTAACTTTTAAAAATGGGACTATTTTACCGTTTAAGAACCTGTGTTCCACCATCTTGAAATCAGGTGATTGATGATGTCACACGGCCCCACTGCCTGTAAACATCCTATTGGAGTGAAGCATTCAGCCTGCTTTTTAGATCATTGAGCAGCTTTTTCAAAAAATGCCAACTCATGCTGCTTTTAGTTTCTCTAAATCAGGGGTCACCAACATGGGGAGCCCACATGGACCATAAGAAAATAAAAAACCCATAATTAAACAAAAATGGATGAAAAAAAAAAGAAAGATACAATTAAAAGGAAGATATAAGTTGTACTGTGAGGAAACAAAATAAATACCAATAAAAAAGAAAACTATAATTAAACAAAAATCTATGTTTAAAATAATGAGTAAAATACAATTAAAAGGTAGATATTAGTTGTAGTGACATGGATTATTCTGACTGTTCCTTTTTAATTATTCATGTCATATAAAGATGTATGAGAACAGCATTAATGTCACTATATTTACCCTCAGGGATCAATGATTTACTGAATCTGATCAGGTTTATTGATTAAGTTTTGATCAACTTAATTTAAATTAACCTAATTTAAATAATTCTGATGACATCATTCCAGACCGTAATGATTAAACAAAAATAAATGTGCAAACATCACGTGTAAGAAGTGTTTTTTCACCACTAGAAGCTAGAATAATTATCAATAATCTATGATGTTTCAGACTCTACAATCACTGGTATTGATGGTCTCGTCCACAACAACAGAACAACTTTATCCAGATGTTCTGTAGCTCTGATGAGATGTTTAAACACTGAGCAGGTGAAGCTGATTAAAGCTGAGTCATGTTTTCACAGAGCACAGCAGCGTTACAAACAAACAGAGCTTTATAGACACATTAAAGTTAAACAGGCACTGGTGTCTCTGATTTAGGAGTCAGTGATGATTTGTGTAGTTTTTTACCAGGTTAGACGGTGTTTGAAACAGACAAGGATGAGAGTGAGAAGAACATTTCCACATAAATAAACATCCTTTCCCTCACGGCAGGGCCAGATTAACACCGCTGTACCCTGGGCAACAATATTCAAGGGCCCCATCATCACGACCCCAGGATTACTATAATATGGCAAAAGAATAAATAAATTCCAGTAATATACATACATTTACTCACTGCACCAATGTCTAACTGTCATCATGTGGATTATGATGTACAGATGTGCAAATGCTCATAGAAATACAAATGTACCACTATGTCATCTATCAAAGCCCCTCACTCACATATGATGCTATGAAAATAAAACACATCAGCATCAGTTTAATCTGGCAAAACATAAACATCTGGAAACCTGACAATTTCTCTCAAAGAAATGCTGATCTGGCAAAATACACTGGAGTGAAAAAATGACCTATATTCAGTTTATGCTTCTTTATATGTTCTGTGTTTCTGATCTCCTTCTCCTTTTTTAGTTTCTGTTTAGTGCTCCCACTGAGCTGCCTCTACATGTTTGTACTTTTTAGTTGTGTAGATCAGTGGTTCCCAGACTTTTAGTGCCCATGGTACACCAACGAACAAGTATAAATCTGTAGCCACACCTATTGTGTAAAATAGCCTTTATAACACGTGTTATCACTCATATCATGTACAATATCTGTAAATATGCATAATTATTTATGAAAGCCAAATAAAAAAAACAATAATTAAACAAATATGGTTTGGTTAGGCATAGATCTTCTAATAATTACATTTCAAAGGTTTTAGGCCAAACTTGTAAAACCAGTGGAGGATTGTTTAAAGATAACAATGAGGCAGTGGACTGACCTTGGCGTAGCGTAGACTTCCAGGCCTCTATGCGTGAACGCTGTACTGCAGGATGCGTTCACAGATGTTGTCCACGGCCTCAGTCAAACGGGTCTCCCTAAACATCAACACACAGATCATCAACTACCCACGATGCAATGCTTTAAAATCCTAAGCATTCTAAAGCTATTTAAGGATAATTATGGTTGATGAGTGTGTTGTTCTTACAACGTGTACTATTTAATATTGCGTCTACTCTTGCCCGTGTCCAGCACCTCCCCCAACTCCAGCACCTCCTTGGACCGACCTGTCCTCTCCAGCGCCTCCTGCAGCTCCACCGTCAAGAACTTACACACTAGAGGATGAAGAAGATCCATTAACAGCTGCTCTTTTTTCTTTGAACTTTATTAATAAATAGCTTTATCATTACTGTTCTAAAATAACATTTGTGATTGCAAACTTTACTTTTATGAGATTTGAAGAAAAGCCAAAATGTTTCTTTTTTAAAAGGTTACACTTTATTTCTATTTTTAATTGCCACAATAAGGGCATTCTGCAACTGCACCAAACTTGCCATATTTTAACTTATTCTCATCACTATTTCTTGACATATTTTTTGCTCCTTTTAGTGCATTTTTTGCTACATTTCTGTCACTTCTCCAACAAATTTTTATTACCTTTTCTGCACATTTTTTCCACGTTGAAGACATTTTCAGCACTTATAAACCCTTTCCACCACTTTTTCCACCTAATGTTGCATATGTTGACCCATTATTGTCACTTTTAACCTCTTTTCACCATATTTCATACTTATTTTGCCATTTTAACCACATTCACCATTTGTCATGCCTATTATTTGCCAGTTTAAACTCATTGTTCCAATATTGACAATTGAGTCATGTATTATTTATTTATTTTTTTAACCACTTTTTCCGTCCGTTTTTGGTCACTTTAATTTTTCTTTTACTTTTCTCTAATTTGCAACTTTTAACAATTTTCTGTGTTTTTTTAAAATCCCATTTTACCACCTTTTCCACCGTTTTGTGGTCACTTTTTAATGCATTTTTATTTCTGATTAAAACAAGGATTTAAATTTTTAAGATGCAAATAATAATAGAACTTCCTGGATAACACTGGATATTATTTAAATAAATAAATAAATGTGGTTATCACAGACTCATTCATTTTACAATTAATAACAAGAAGAAGAAAAAAAGAAGTATTATATTTACTATCAACATCTTAGTGGCAGATACCATAGCACACCTTCAGAGGTGAGTGCATTCCCTGTTGCTTTATCAGTATAAATAGATTTGTATCATTATGTTTGGACAAATCTATGATTATTACACATGTTATAAACACGTAATGACTCATTACTCTCTGTTGATACACAGTAGTAGAGCCTGATTAAAATAATCCTACCTTCACATTTGTTGATAAGTCTATCTCCTTCCTCCACACTGACTCCACTATAAACACCAAACAGCTGTAAAACCATAAAAAGCTTCATTATTTACACTCATTATTTCATCCTAAACTCTGGGTGACGTCAGGAAGGTCTGGAAGACAACGGCTACATCGGCATGATCGGAGCATGCGCAGTGAAACGTTACAGGCATGGCTAGTCGAGCATCGATCAGAACAGGGAGCGAGAGAGGATGTTCAACAGGATTTAACTTAAACTTACACATATAAAACACACATAACGGTACATATCTACGCTTATACTTGTTTTTGAGTTGTTTACTATTCCCCGTTTTACTTTTGTTGTTCTTTTAGCTTTTGATGGTGTATTTATTGTTTTTTTCCCCTCATTTTGTTGTTTTTTGATTTATTTATTTTTTTGTGTTTTACATTACTTTCATTGTCTTGTTCTCCAAAAGTTTTTATTTGGCATTGTTTTTGGGTTATGTATTTTTAACCCTAACCCAGGCAGGTATCTGAGGGTATGATGTACTTAAATCCTCTCTTTATGGTCATGAACACGCTGCATGATAACTTTACAGAGAGAGCACACACGGAGAAGATCTACACCCGGACTGACCGGAAACACTACATTACCCACACGTAAACAACCCGGTTATGCCGCCACCTCCCACAATGCAACACCTCTCTTAAAGAGACAGGCCGTGCCTGTAACACCTGTCATTAACTCCAGGTTTGATGTTATATTTTCAGTAATTATATTAATATTTTATAAATATATGATAATAATGGAATATTATTGCTGTCATTTTATTTGCTTTTGATTTACTGCGTTTTTCATCAGGAATTGAGGCCATTTTTGTTTTCACATCATTTTAATATTATTTAGGTGTTTATTTTAATGTTTTAGTGTTTTGTTAGTCTAAATCATTAATTTAATAAGTGTTTTTAGTTTTCTATATTCTACTTTAATTTGTAAAGTAATTTAAAAAAAATGAAAATTCCCACATATTAATTAAAAATCTTTCAACTATCTATGCTTTTGCTATTCCAGGCCACACGAGGGCGCCAGAGCCCATTACATTATTTTAATAAGTTTTAAAAAGTCTTTAAAGGTACACCACTCATAGGTCGCCAGTCCACCTCAGGGTTAACACACAAAGACACACATTCTTACATTCAATTTAAAGATTAAAACAGTTTTTTTTTTTTTGTAATGTTTTTTCATCCCCATGGAGAAATTCAGTTTTCCATATATGAACAAAAAGAAACAGAGGAAAAATAAATCTTGTATTATCTGTTCCTAATAACAACTTAAAAATGAAATCAATTAGATTCCACAACATTCCACCTTAACTCATCACCAGGTCACAAATCATAACAAAAACACCATCATTTCTCTTACAGTTCTACAGTCATATTCATGTGTTTCCAATTTTTTTTTATAACCTCTCAGAATTTTGCCTTTGTACATTTTCTTAAATTTGTAAAAACTTATACAACGTTTAACTCCATAAACAGACAGAGATTTCTGTTTTAATGATGTCCATACAAACATATTCCAGAAGTTATATTTTCTTCTATGGAAAACGTCATGTGCAACATTGTCTAGAAATTTTTTTTTTGTTTAGCTTTCCACATAATAATCAGAATTTCTAATTTGACATGATAAATT
>NW_021145104.1:76188-137250 GCF_900634775.1 Gouania willdenowi
TAAATCACTTTAAAATGGTCTCAATTATTGGAATGAAAAAAAACTGTGATAAAATTGTGATTGTGAATCGCCCACCCCTCTGCTCAGGTCATGTTCACTGTGGTCGGTTGGCATGCAGATATCTTGCAGTGAAGAAGAGATGCTATGCTAGCAGACAGAGCTCATAGAAAAACCTGACTTTTACAGATATTCACGTAATATTACCGAAATTTTTTGGTGCTAAAGGGGTAAGGAATCATTAATGAACGTGTTTAAAAGTAGAAGGCGGCCAGATAGAAAGTATTAGCAGATTACGCCCGCCGCCAACTCTTCTGGATAGCAAATTTAAATTTTCACAGTATCTATGTGAATAATGATACCTATGAATCGATTTTTAACTGCCTTACGATTAATTGTTACATCCCTAATGAAATTCAATTATTAATGTAAATATTCAAATTTTTACTAATGCACCAAGATAAAGCTGTAGTTTCTACTATCTACATCATTAGTTTTAATGAGTGTTTTTCATATCCAAGTAAAATTGGTACTGCTTGATATCCTTAAATCAATCAAAAGTGAATCGAGAATCGTAAATCAAATTGAATCGGGCACTTGTTATTTAAATCGATACCCAGCCCTAATGATACTGATACCGTTGCTATTTTTATCACACCACAGTTTTACCGTATTACCGCCCATGCCTAGTGTGTGTGTGGAGTGAATTTCTCCCTGACACGGTGTCAGTTTGGCCTGAAACTTTTTTTAACAGCTTCCACATAGTGGTGTAACAATACATTGATCCACATCAATTAATTAATTAACGATCCATTTACATTGATGCACAATGAAGACATGGATGAACATCGTCATCTTTAAGATACACCTTTATTTTGAAATAAACATACGTCCCTGCCACTATTTCCTGGTTGGAAATAGACTGTAGCTCCGGTGTTAGCCCCGCCCCATCGCGACCAATAAATGAATGATGAACCTTTTCCATCAGTGTTATATGGTTGGGTTTAGATCTTAACTTGTCATGTGGCAGTAGATTAATGCCCTACATTACCTACATGACATGTGACCTTTCATCTACAATAGTTTAAAGTAGGGATGTTCCATTCTGATATAGATATCTGATACTAGTCCAATATTAGCAAAAAACTATTATCACATTATATAGGCCTGCATCTAAAATGTGTGATATAAACACTCTGATCTAATCAGTTCATTCCATACTCCGCTCCAGCTTTTCTAATTAATAGGTCAGTTTTTTTCTTTTTCTTTTTTTCCTCAACGTTGCAGAATCGGTAAAGTTAAACTGTTTCCACTGAAGACCTTCATTTTCCTCCACATCATGTGATCTCTGAACAAACTGATAGTTTTAGTCAATTTCAAAGTGATGACACTGCAAAGGATGGATGAATATTTCTAGATCCTTCATGTTCATTCTGTCTCTTCCATCCTTCAGGTGGAGCTGATTCCATGCTGATGTTACAGGTGAATGGAGGATTGTGGAACCACTCAGCCGTGACAGCAAACATGGACTCCTCAGAAAAGGTGAGAAATGAGTGGAACAAAACCAGTGAATGTAGAACCAGTGAAAGACACCATTATGGCTGTACTCATACTGCCAGCTCAGGCTGTTCCAAGCTCACAGCAGGAATCCCCCCTCCCTGTCCCTTTTCTGGTACGGTACAACGGACGTGATCACCAGCTCAACTCGGTTCCCACAGAGAAACTAGTCATCTCGTTCATTTACGACACACATGGCATTACGTCATCATTAAGCGACTCTGTTCATACCTGTCAAGTTTTGGATTTTAAAATAAGGGAATTTTTCTGGCGTCCACTACGAGCCGTCCCACCCGCCCAACCGAGCTCCAGTATTTTATTTATTTTTTTCTGGAAAAAAAGATATATAATACAAAATAAATACTAATGAATAAAAAAACAAAATTAAACAAAAACGTATGTCAAAAATAAAGTAAGATACAATTAAAAGGTAGATATAAATTGTAGTGACAGTGATTATTCTGACTGCTCATTTTTAATTATTTATGTCATATAAAAATGTATGAGAACAACATTAATGTCACAGTCATCATATTTCCCCTCAGGGATCAATGGTTTACTGAATCTGATCAGGTTTATTGTTTAGGTTAATTTAAATTAAGTTTATCAAAACTTAATTTAAATGGTCCTGATGACATCATTCTAGACCATAATGATTACACAAAAACAAATGGAGGCAAGGATGCATCAGTTATTTCACCACTAGGGGTCAGAATATTTGACAGTATCAGAAGTTATCATTAATCTACGATGTTTCAGACTCTACAATCCCTGGTATTGATGGTCTAGTACACACATTATCAGTGCTCCCCAGAACATTTCCCCATAAAAAAACATTCCTTGCCTCACGGTGACAGCGTTTCATGTTGATTCTGTCCATTTCCGCGTTTAACCGTTTTCATTGGTCGATTCTGTGATTTATAGTTCCCTATTGGTGTTCAGCTGCAGCTGAGGGGAGGGGCTTCACGTGTGTCTGTTTATGTCTGCAGCAGTGAATGAAGTTGTCAATTGAAACAGGTGAGGGGGAAAAAACTAGAGATGAACCATAGATATATTAAGAGATGGACATGGTGCTGTTAGTATCGATACCTTTGCGAGAAAGTATAGTATCCGATACTAACTTTTTGGTATTGACACTTTATTTAGTTTTTTGACAACACTATTCTTACCAGTGGGAAAGTTCTTGATGATATATCTCTGCTAATCACGTCCGTAACGTGCATACAGCTCTGAGCACAGATATATAGAAGGTAGATGAACCACTCCTCATGAAAAAACAATGTTCAGCTCCATCCACAGTATGAAAAAAATGATTGAACCATGAAGAAAACACATTTAAAATAAATACACAAGTGAGGGGAGGGGGGTGCAAGAAAAGCCCCCAGGTCTATAGAGCACTGGAGGAAACCCTGACCCACCAGTTGAGAATTACTGCTCTAAACAACTGACAGTCTGTAGTAGGTCTCCATCTACTACACCAAATATATTAACAAAACATATTTTTCTGTGTTTTGAAGAATTGTCGTTGACATAATCATTATTATTTATCATTAACTTATTCAAATATCATTCAACTACATGAAAACAGCAGATCATCAGTATTAAGTCCCTCTCTAACTACTACAGATGAGATGGTAATAAAATACTGTTTAATGGTTTTTAAATCATTTTTATTTGTAAATGATCATAAAAAATAGAATAACTTAAAAATGACTTCTTTAACAGTTACTGTAATAGGCTGAAAACAACCAACAGTCTGTATTATATCTCTCTATCCACTACAGCAAAGATATTAATAATAAAACACTCTGATTTTCTGATGGTTTTTATTGATTAAATAACCTTAAATACTGTCATTAATCAGCAAGAACTTTTTTAAAAAAAAATTACTCTCGTAGCATGAAAATAACTGACAGTCTTTATTAGGTCACATCTACACACACCTCTACTACACCAAATATATATATAGAAAAACACTAAAATATGATAATAATCAACTAAAAATATAACTTTTTTTCATTTAAAAATGATCGTGTTGATGTTTTGAACCCAGTATATCGTATGGTATTCTGCAAATTAAATACGATTAAACATTTGATTTATATTAATTAATTTATAAAACAAGTACAGGAAACATCTCATTTTCTATATTCATAAAAAGATCATTTATGAAAAGATTTTTAGCTTGTGCTAGTAAGATGATTATTATCATTATGCAGATCTATCCTAGAATTTAATGTAACTAGAGACAGACCTGATAAAGGTAGTTTATGGTTTTCAGGTTAATAGTGACCTTTGAATAATTTATTGGTAATAATTACATTATTAATTAGTGATGCACTAAAAATCTGACCAAACATGATGTTATAAAGACGTGAGTAAACGACGCAGTCAGTGCACGCTTGTCTAGAAACAGACCAACTTGTCTGTGGACTCGTGGAGCGTCTGTATTTAATACATGTGAGCACTACAGAGTTGATGGAGCAGTAAGTGTGTTTTATGTGTGTGTGTCACTTAGACACTGTAGTTACATGTAGCCCTCCATTAACACAGACCTTTAATACATCACAACTGTACTTGGTCCACGTTATAAACATCATTACTCTGATAGAATTAAACGGTGTAATCACAGCTTCAATGTATTTTGTGTTTTAATTAGGGCTGCACCATTTTCACAAAAAACCTAATTGTGATTTTTCTGACAGATATTGTGATTTGATTTACAATTTTTAAAAAGATTTCATACATTTAAAAGCTTTTTTTTCCCCAAATTCTGTTTTCCACATCAATTTTTTAAAATTTCGGGTTTTTTTTAGAAATATTAATGAATTATTTCAGAAAATATTAGTTTTTAACTCCTGTAAGGAAACAAAATACTAATAAATAAAAAAAAAAAACCTTTATTCCTTTTGAGCACAATTGTTTTAATTTTGGTATGTAAAATAAGTTTGTAATATGCTGCTCAAATGAATGAATGAATGAATGAATGAAAAATAAAGTAGATACAATTAAAAAGAAGATATAAGTTGTACTGTGAGAAAACAAAATAAAAACTAATAAAAAAGGAAACTGTAATTAAACAAAAATGTATGTCAAAAATAAAAATGTAATTTAAAATAATGAGTAAAATACAATTAAAAGGTAGATATAAGTTGTAGTGACATGGATTATTCTGACTGCTCCTTTTTAATTATTCATGTCATATAAAGATGTATGAGAACAGCATTAATGTCACTATATTTACCCTCAGGGATCAATGATTTACTGAATCTGATCAGGTTTATTGATTAAGTTTTGATCAACTTAATTTAAATTAACCTCATTTAAATGATCCTGAGGACATCATTCCAGAACGTAATGATTAAACAAAAATTAATGTGCAAACATCACGTGTAAGAAGTGTTTTTTCACCACTAGAGGCTAGAATATTTTACAGTATCAGAAGTTATCAATAATCTGTGATGTTTCATACTCTACAATCTCTGGTATTGATGGTCTACAACAGAACAACTTTATCCAGATGTTCTGTAGCTCTGATCAAGTGAAGCTGATTAAAGCTGAGTCATGTTTTCACGGAGCACAGCAGCGCTATGAGAAACAGACAGAGCTTCACAGACATGTTAAAGTTAAACAGACACTGGTGTCTCTGATGTAGGAGTCAGTGATGATTTGTGTAGTTTTTTACCAGGTTAGACGGTGTTTAGGTGGTGTTTGAAACGACTACAAAGAGAGTTGGAAGGACATTTCTGCATAAAAAATGTTCTTTCCCTCACAGTGACGGTGTTTAAACCCAATTCTGTGAATTTCCGTTGCGTTCACCTGAGGTCAGGTGTAGATGTAGTTCTACAATTAGACACTAGATGGAGCCCCAACATAAGTATTAGGTCTAAGCTCCTCCTTCTACTACTTTGACTGAAAATCTATCACACCTGTGTGTTTGGACTCTCAGATAATGTAGTGGAGGAGCTCAGAGATGTTGTTAGTGAGTGTCTTCAGATTTATTGAATTATTATGGTTTATTTTAAGCTCCTAAAAGCACGTATTTAAGTTAGAATATAGGTCATGTTAAAGTACACAGGCTGATTCCATGTTTATATGTATTTTGACCCAAATGTAAGTTAACTCTACAGCCAAAGTGTTTGGCTTTACCAGTTTGTTTGTTTAGTGACATCTTAGTCAAAATACATTAAGGTACTATTTGATCCAATTGATATAATATATATATAGTGATTTCATAGTGTAATTTAGGTTAAAACAATGAAGAATAAAATCACAGATATGTTAAGAATAATAAATATTGGTTAAGAGTTTCAGATAAATAAGTTTACATAAATACTAAAATTAATAAATACATTTATGGGTAAAATACATTGTTAAAAAGTTAGACTTTAATTAAAATGGATAAAATTTGTACAGCAAAGCACATGATTTAATTTTACAAATAGAAATAGTTAAACATTGTAGGTTGATTTAAAAACATTAATTATTAAATAGCAGAAAATTAATTTATTTAATAAATAAAATGTTTAAAATAGGAAAAGCTCAGGTGGTTCATTCTTTTAAAAACATTTGATTAGAGCTCATTCTTCCTTTCTCTCTTTTTCATCCTTTTCTTTAAGGTTTTAAACCTGCTACAAAACCTACAACAAAACTGAATAAACTTTTAAAAGCTGAGGTGATCTCACGTCTTACTTGTGTTCCATCCATGTTCTTTCAAGCTGGACAAGCATTGTAGAAAATAAGCTTAACAAGTATCTGGTATGGTATTCTGCAAATTAAATATGATTTAAAATTAGATTTAAATTAATTAATTGATAAAAGAAGTAAAGGAAGTTTCTCACTTTCTACAATCATAAAAAGATCATTTATTTAAAGCGTGTGTGATTTCCCTTGTTTAATTTTATGAGACATGTGCATGATAAATGTGTTTTTTTCTTTTCACAAATCTATTTTATTTTGTTTGGTGTATTTTTCTGTAATGTATGTTTTTTGGAGCCATTATGTGTATTCAGAAAAAAAGGGAAAAAAAATTATGCCAAGATTCACGGCTCTGCCCTACAAACACTGTAAAAGTTAACACAAATCCATGGATCACTTTTGGTGTCCCACTTCTCTAGATGATCTGCAGCAACTTTGAACCCTGTCAGTGAAACGCCCTATGAAAAGTGTTACAATAGGACATTTGTCTCATATTAAATTCTCTTCACTCTGTAGGGGGCGCTAACGCGCCAATGTCCATTTTTCCACATTGAGCTGGTTTAGGGCTGGAGGTTTAACAACTGATTCACAAATGTTTGTTTGGTTCTTCTCTGTGTTTAATCTCTAACTGTTCTACAGGACTCTGGAAGCCAGAACAAAGTGACACCTCAACGTTCTCAGGACCATGAAGCTCAGCCACAACAAAGAAACAAATCTAAGAGAAAAACTTCAGAGCAAAGAGTTCAACAGCAGAGCCAAGCTGGAGTTAAAGCTAAACATACATGTGACCAGTGTGGGAAGGCCTATACCAGGAAATCAAACCTCACTATACATCAAAGAATCCATTCTGGAGAAAAGCCATTTAACTGTGACCAGTGTGGGAAGGACTTTACCAGGAAATCACACCTCACTAAACATCAAAGAATTCATTCTGGAGAAAAGCCATTTAACTGTGACCAGTGTGGAAAAGCTTTTAACCAGAATTCTACCTTAATAAGTCACAAAGTCATTCATACTGGAGTTAAAAAGTTTGAATGTGATGAATGTGGAAAGACTTTTAGTCGATCTGTAAACCTCAGTCTACATGTCCTCATGCATCGTGGAATCAAAGCTCACAGATGTGAACAATGTGGAAAGACTTTTACACAAAGATCATCTTTAACGAAGCACATGCAGACTCACTCCAGAACAGTGTTGTATCGCTGTGACCACTGTGGGAAAATATATAAACACAAACAAACCCTCACTGAACACCTGAGATCTCACACTGGACATGAAGTGTGTCCCTGTCACCAGTGTGACAAAGTTTTTACAAGATATAGAGATTTAAAATGTCACCAAATCAGCCACTCATCAGAAAGACCTCATAAATGTGACACATGTGGAAAATCTTACAAGAGGAAATTTAACCTTAATGTCCACCAACGAGTTCATGAGAAGAATGTTTTCAGATGTGATGAGTGTGGGAAGACCTTCAGCACTTCATCTGTTCTCCACTCACATCTCTGTGTGGATGGAGACATGGAGCAGGAATCATCTTCAGATCCCAGCGACACACGGATGGTGACGACACCTTCTGGTTCCAGTGTTGGACTGAAGAACCCAGAGATCAGGCTGCACAGGATTCCAACATAAACCTGCTGTCAGCTGGAAAATGGACACCAACAGTTCAGGAAGTTGTTGATCTTTGAAGGTGTGGTCTGAAAGAAAAGATCAATACAATGATCAGTTGGAAAGGAAGCAGGAAGAAGTTTCCCTTTGTTCACTTTCTATACAGGATATACATTCTATAGCTTCTGTATTCATACATGATGTATATGAAGAATGATTCACATTATT
The DNA here is from genome assembly GCF_900634775.1 of Gouania willdenowi. NCBI lineage: Eukaryota > Metazoa > Chordata > Actinopteri > Blenniiformes > Gobiesocidae > Gouania > Gouania willdenowi. The sequence goes on from NW_021145104.1 coordinate 84,280, forward strand.
ATTATTATTATACACTAATGACAGATTCTATATCAGGGCTGTCAAACTCATTTTAGTTGAGGGTTCAAATACGGACCAGTTTGGGTTCCAAAGGGCTGCAGATTATAGGAAAACCAGCCCTAGATTATGAATGACTTTAATTTTTTGAAATGTTGTAAAATAATTTAGGAAAATTTGTATAACTTTCAAAAATTGAGAGTTCCTGCAACAATTTGAGTTTAAAATAACTCCCATCATATCAGCATGGGAAAACAGTGAGCTCTACAAATATTGTGGAGTTTACTCAAAATTTTGTGTTTTTAGAGGAGTTGTGATATCTACAACTGAAATAATTTTTAATTTACTCAATAATTTATGTTTTTTGTCATTTTTACTTTCTCCTGCAGGCTGAATTAGATGCTCTAAAGGGCCAGATTTGGCCCCGAGGCCTTGAGTTGGACACACATTCTATATGAAAGACAGTCTATGATGTTCATCATGTGTTTGTATACTGTACATAATAATCATTAGTAGTTTTTTATAGAATGTAGAGAATGTGACTAACATTCCAATAGATGTAATAATCAGATCCTAACTTGTAGATGAATATACATGCTGTGTTAATACAGACCATCTTCATCATGTACCTTTGAATCTGTTTCTTTTCTCTGTGTTTATAAAGGATTCATATTTGTAAGGAGTTATAAATGAGTATCTAATACATCACATAATAGTATTTTCTTGATTTTAGATGTGATGTGTTTTATATAAAGTATGTTTTTCTACAGTTGAAGTGAATGTGATGAAATGGTTCCTGACAGGGAAACCCTGCCTAAAGCCTGTGAATGGATCATGCAGTGTGCTGAATGAATATCAGGGGAAGGGGAGCCCAAAGTGTCCAAACACTCCCATTTTATCACCATATTTACATTTCTATCAACTCTGTGATTACAGCTCATAGATTTATTCTAACTCTGAAATGTTCTTTAATCTGTTCTTTAGCCTGTCCAGCCTTTCTTTAGAACTTACAATGTTCTATGTAACCATGATAAATCCTAAAGTTCTTCTTAAATCTTCCTTCTGACATAAAGTTTGAATCAATGTAAATGTAATGATATCAAATGTCCAGTGAAGCTTTGTTCCTTTAAATAAAGACGTGTTATTGTCTGTGCTGGATTTCTTTGAACAGAGAAACATGTCAGAGAGAGGGAGAGCTTTTCATTGGATAGCACATAATCCTCCATCAAACACACATGGTTCCCATGAGAAGAACATCCACTGGATGGATCTAAGAACAGGAAGTGAAGGTTCCTCTGGAAACTGAGTGTTTAGTGAAGCTGAAGGAGTTTAAAAATAGACTTTTAGAGTAACCGCTGCTTTCACATCCAGTCATGATGTCTTTCTAACAAATTCTGATAAAATGAGTCAAACAAGTGCAGAATTCTTTAGTTTGAGATTGTTCCTACATTAATAAGGCTTTTTATTTAAATGTAGTGTTGTATCAACATCTGAGACAGTGAAAGAGTTCCTGTTTTGGTTCTAGAAGGATATGAATTATTCCCAATGAACAACACTGATTAAAAGGGGGCGGAGTCTCCCTGTAAGTGGACTCAGAGTGGAGGTGTGTCCAGGTTAAACACATGTCAGTGTAAGATTGTTGAGCCAAGAAACAGATGAATTCGAAAAATGTCAAGTCATTAAAAGTTTATCTTCATTGTTTTTTCATTCTGTAGATTAAAAATAAATAGTTCACATTGTTAAAAATACATCATGAAATGTCAACTTGTTGCTTTGAAATGAACTTTTAATGAATTAATATAGAATATATAGTAAATAAGTTGTGTGTCTTCACTAAATCATTCCAAAGTGGTTTATTTGTAATAAATAATCAAACAGTGAAAGTGTTCCATGTATTAGAGTGTTAATATAAGCAGCTCTAACTACAGACCAGTATCATTGCTTCATCAGCTTTCAAACATTAGAGAAAAAGGCTTTGTTCATAGACTTGATAATCCATCCATTTTCTGACCCACTTCTTCCTTTTTCAGGGTCACGGGGAGACTTGATAAGTTGATTAAAAACACAAGTTGTTGAGCTATCACCAGTTTGGCTTCAGAATGTATCATAGTATGTGATTAAAAAGCTGTAAATGTGTGGTATCAGAGGAACAGCCCTCTTATTAAAAGTGATCAGAATGAGTTTGCTGCGTGGCAGCAGCCTGAACTTGTTGCTAGTTCAGCATGGACATCACAAGCTGAGCTGCAGGAGAAGAAAAGCTACCAAGACCTCCTGAAAACAGCAGTAGGTAGTGATCCAGCATTCTGTCCATCATCCATCAATAAACACACACACATTTCATTACTGCTAAACGTGTGTGTACAGTGCTCACAGGCTGACACAGGTTTAGTGTCTTTGTAGACGTACACACCGTAAAGATGGAGTCAGGATCAGCTCCAGAGGAACCATCCACACCCTCCAAGCTGCTGTGGAGAAGACACAGACACTCAGACATGCTGAGGAGCAGCTGGAGGAAAGCACAGGAAGCTCTGCTAACATCATGTGAACATCAGTAACAGTGGGTGATGTCCTGCAGAGCCACAGTGCAGTGAGTGTGGAGCAGCCTTTGGAGCTCAGCTCATGTGTGGAACATCTCAGCATGTTTCCACTGAACAGGAGAACAAGTCTGTTGGACTGAGGCTTTATTTGGCTTCAGTCCTTCATAAATCTGAAGATCACACATTGTCTAAGACTCACCTACACACTGGAGACCATTCCTACAAAGCCTTTTCTCTTTCACCTTCCACTGTTTGCTGAGATTTACATCAACACCACTTCAATAACAAACATAGTCCATCAAAACTGATGAGTCATGTTTAGTGGCGCTTTATCAGTGTGGAGTGTGAAGAACCAGGAGGGTATTTCAAACCCAGCTCAGGGTTAAGTCCAGGTTACGTATAAATGTGTTTATTTATTGATCAGAGATTAATAATGAGAAAGCTGTGGATATACAGAGAGGGAGGGAATTCAGGGACAGGGCGGAGCACTAAGACTCTCAAAGATACACTATCACTTTAAGAGATGTGCACACAGTGCACGTAGCTCCCGTGCACAGCTCACCTGCACCTGCAGTGTCTACAGTGTTGGATGCGAGATCCAACAGCATCCAACAGCACCACTGCTGCTCATTTAGTGCTGAGTTCATCAAACTATTCATCAAACACTCACTAGTCTCATAACTTACATCTATCTATAAAAATCAATCTGTGTGTGTGTGTGTGTCTTTGTGTGTGTGTGTGTGTGTGTGTGTGTGTCTGTGTGTGTGTGTGTCTGTCTGTCTGTCTGTCTGTCTGTCTGTCTGTCTGTGTGTGTGTGTGTGTGTGTGTGTGTGTGTGTGTGTGTGTGTGTGTCTGTCTGTCTGTCTGTCTGTCTGTGTGTGTGTGTGTGTGTGTGTGTGTGTGTGTGTGTGTGTGTGTGTGTGTGTGTGTGTTCAGACAGTAGCTGTTTAATCCATTTTTTAGACTCAATGCAGAACTGAGCTAAACATTGAATTCTCCAGGTGATACCAGATACCCAACAACACCTCATTTCCAAACATGGATCATCCAAATATTCCCTCAACCTCTGCTCTGTGAACTGAATGCTGCCATTCTCTCTACAACATGTCATTAAATATACATCTCTGCAGGTCTAACCTGGGCAGCTCACCATTCCTGCTCATTGAGGTGGTGGTCTTTGCTCCATCCTCCCCCACCCTCACATGCGCCCCGATGTTTACCCTTACAGCAGGGCCGAGGGATTGGACCCACATGTTGGCGAGCCCTATTTGCTTTAATAAGCTGGATTGAAGATTGAAAGAGACCCCCTTTGGGTTAAATGACATCCAGAGTCCAAGCCAGCAGGAACCCGAGGGGCCCCACAGCCTCTGATCATGAACCCCTTTTTCTTGTCCCGCGTCTCAATCTTTTAGGCAAAAAATGATCAAGTCCGTCATTATCCTGTCATGATTTGGACATCTGCTGTGACGAGTGCAATAATTAGTTATCTGTCAGAGGACTGACATTGTGTTTATTAGGCATGTGCTTAAGTCTTATTTGGGGGTCAAAGGTTATTTGGTCTCATCCTTTTTAAAGTGAGATCCAGGTGTGTGAGGTTACACAGGGAATAAATGCCTTCACAACATGCTTTAGGCCATGGGATGTGATAGCTATCCATGCACAACCCCCGCCCCCAACCATGTGAGACACCATCTTTTTTTATGCTTTAGGGCAATGTTTCTCAAATGGGGGTACATGTACCCTAGGGGGACGCGATGGCACAACAGGGGGTACTTAAGAGAGAGAGAGGGAAATAAATAAATAAAGTGTCAGTCATGAGTCATGAGATGACAGGAAATGATAAAAAGTATAGAAATAAATCTACTGAGGAGCCACTAAATCAGTGTTTTTCAATCATGGGGTCGGGACCCCATATGGGGTCACCAGCAGTTTAGAAGGGGTTGCCTGAAATTTCTGAAAAATTAAAATTGATTTTAGAAATTTGTTATTTATTTATTTATTTGTTTTTTATTCTTAAACAACGTTAGCATTTTCGAGGCTTTCACTTCTTTGTCAGTTTAAATCTTGTTCAACTAAAATGCAGTAATATATATATATATGAGCTGAAAAATTATTAAAAAATTCTAGAAAAAAAATGTCTTTGAGGTCACCAGACTTTCTTGATATCAAAATGGGGTCATGATCCAAATAAAGGTTGGGAACCACTGCATTAAATACTGTTTGTTTTCCCACTTCTTTACAAAGTGAGATTCTTTAAAATGTGTGTTAACACTCATTTATTCCATCATTGTGCTCTATAGTTGTTTTTAAATAGCTTTCTAAGCTAAATGTTGTCGTTGGACAATGGGAGAACTTGAGCCAAAATAGTTTGAGAACCAGCGCTTTAGGGTCTGAACATGAAATCAAATGTTTACATGAGTTGGGATGAACTTGTTAGACGTCCCTTCAAGCAGATTTGGAATCAATACAATTCCTAATCCATTTTCACGTGTAATATTTTTGTCATACGTATCTGTGTACTAACAAAACACACAAATGGGGAACCAAATTAAAACTGGGCTCGTTGGAATGATTTGAATTTTTTTATTACATGTTAATGAGCTATTTATGATAATATTCTATATAATATTCACAGTCGACACTGCCAAACATAAAAAAATATTCTTAATCTTCTTTTTCTGTTAAGTCCATATCTCAGGTTTGATTTCTATATAATTACCATAAACTGTGTATAATTTAACACTAATACAAAGTTTCTACTACGTTACCTCACAAAGTTAAAACACATTTAAATGTAAGTAATATATCACAAAATATGACCAAATATGACAAAACAACAGTTCATCTCAACACATGGAATGTGAACATGTGATTTCATGTTCAGAACACCCTAAAGCTACAGAAAAATATGGTGCATGGATACAGTAGCTACCGTAGCCCATGACCTACTTGGAGCACTAATTTATCTGCTGAATGTGCACAAATACAAAAAACACTGTTGTTTATTAATATTACAGAAGGAAGAAGTTCAAAGACTGCATATCTTAGCATGTACTCAATGCACGTAACGGACTAAGAAGCTAATGCTAGTTAACATGCTAATTTATGGCTTAGCCAAGTCTTCTCTTTGCTCAGTTTTACTCACACTGACTCTCTATCCAATGCTTCACATTCCTTTACAAAGCTTCTCCTTGGCTCATATTAGCACCATCTGGATTTTTGCTTTGCTTCAGAATGTATTGACACTTATTTACTGGTGTTATTTTAAAGGACTGATTTTATAACACATAGGCCTTAACACTAGAAGTCCCACAGAGGTGTCAAATGAACTTTTTACCTATAAAACCCAGAGAGGTGTCATTTGACCCAAAGAGAACACAAAAATTATTTATTTTTAATGACAGTGTGGTGTGAGAAATGTGCAAAAGAACAACTGTGATTTGTTTTCAATGGTTTTTATTTAGAAGAATCTCCTTCATCCTCTTATTGAGACTCGTGACATACTTGGCACTGCCACGGTATCTCTCTCCTACATTTGCCACATGTGTATTTGTGGCAATGAACACATCGCACAGTTGCGCGATTGCTCTTGCAGCAATGGTTGATCTGACACTTAGCCCTTTTCCCAGGGCCAGGTGTAGGCGGTTGTTGTTGGCGCAGTTGCTCTTTGAGTGCCTTCTTTTCACTCACATGAGAGTTAGCCAACTCTCTTGCTAGCTGAACCAGGAAGTCCACCCGTCTCTCCTGCACCCCGGTGCATGCTTGATAAAGCAGATGTGCATTGAGTGCCGCCATGTCGATCATGTTGTAGAACACGGCGACTGGCCATCGCCGTGTTCCTGTGCGCACACTGTACTCCCGCACCATCTGGTCCATCACATCCACTCCGCACTTTGTGGTGTTGTATTGGGTGATGGTGTTTGGCTTCCTTTTGATGGTTTCCTCAGTCTCAACCACGCTGTGCATGCTGCTGAGAATGTAGACGGTCTTTTTTCGTTTGGGCGCATACACCGTCAGCGTGGCACCAGTGGTGGAAAACACCTAAAAAAGAAGAAATTGTTGTTATTATAGCGGTTTTAAACACAATGACACACTCAGAGGTGTTGATGGAATAAAAAAGACCAACAACATACCTGAGTGGTGAATTCCTTGCGGTCCATCTTTCTAGTTGACTGAGGAATTTCCCGGCGAATCTTGTTGACTGTCCCGAGGATGGTGGTTTTCCGGCTGAGCAGTCGTCGTGCAAGTGTCAGTGATGTAAAGAAATTGTCCGTGGTGACCGTCCTGCCTTTGTCCATAAATGGTTCCATCAGCTTCATCACCACACTCTCAGAAAGTCTCTCCTCACTGGGACGACTGGGGTCCTTTCCAAGATATGGGAGGACATTGCAGATGTACTTTGTTTTCAAATCACAAGCCACCCAAAACTTTATGCCAAATTTGTCGGGTTTTGTTGCAATGTACTGCAGGAAACAGCAGCGAGTCTTCGATGGGAAAAGCTGTTCATCAATTGTGATGTGTCGACCAGGGTTGTAGCATGTGATGCAGTTGGTAACAAACGATCCCCACACATCCGAAATTGCAGCAAACTTATCTGTCTGCACTCGCTCACTGCGCGTAAACATGTCATCAAATCGTAGGTGACGCATGATGTCTTGGAAACGGTTTCGTGACATAATTCCAGTGATAAGTGGGTTTCCCAGGCATGCTGACCAGCTGTCACGCAGAGATGGAACCTTGGTCACCCCCCTCAAAATAATAACAGAAATAAATGCCATTAGTTCATGGAGGATCATGAACCAGTCCGTCTGCTCCGTTTGCCGTGCATGCTGAATAGTCCATTCTTGAATGGGACGGAGCATGCCAACAGTAATGAAACAGAGGAAGCTCTGAAGGCGACTCCTGATTCTTCTTCTGGCCTTTGCTGTTGGCTCTCCATCTGCAGCGTACGGTTCCATTGGAGTGAAACGGAGAATTGTACCCACATGTTCTTCATGCCACACTGTGCCCTCTTTCGCCGTCTCTGTGGGCTCACTCTCCAACCGAGCTCTCTTTTCCGGATGAGGAGCAGTCTCGTCATCTGCAATGTGAACAAATTCAAATTATTCTTTTCTTCGGTTTTAAATAAAAATAAAGTCAGGAAATGAAAATAGGATGTTTGGGAAATCTAACCTGAAGACAGCTCAGAGTCCGAATCCGAATTTGGCTGAAGGTTTATGTCCTCCCCATCTGAGTCACAAGGGTTTGCATTGTTCAGGATCAATTCCAACGCTTCTTGAGTGGTAAACCTTCTCTGCATTTTGAGTAGAATAAGTGTGGAGTGTCAGCAGGTGGAAGCAGCCAGCTATTTATTCCCCACAGCACAAAAGGCTGCATGACAACATGGTATTCCAGGGGTGTCCAATTCCGGTCCTCGAGGGCCACTAATCAGCACACCTTATTCAAATGATCATCCAGCTCTGCAGAAGCCTGATAATCATTTGAATCCGGTGTGTTGGAAGAGGTGACTCTGTTTCTTTCAATGTTTGAAGTCTGTGTTTGTTCTCCCCCAGCATCAAGCAGAACGAGTTAATAAACGGGGCATTGTGACTTTAGCTTCCAGGGCACTTCCCCCTAACATTCCAGACTTCCATTGTTAGAGTCAGGCTCTCCCCCCTGCTGATTTCTCAGGTGATTCATTAACAAATGAATAGATGCAAATTGTAGCCATCAGAGTCGTCAGTTTGGTCCTAGAGTTCATTTGACCCTGCTCTGGGACTTCTGGGGGGATATAGAAATCCCTGGGACTTCTAGTGTTAAAGTGCATATATCCTCATGAGATGTTATCTCCATGGTGCTAAAGCAAAACAATAATAATAATAATAATAATATATATATATATTGTTTTTAAAGTCAAAGTGAGGGACTAAAGCACTGATTCTGGCCTTATTCTAAACCAGGGGTTCTCAACTCGTCTCAAATCGTGACCCACTTTTTTATTTTTTTTTTAATTCAACCAACCAAATGTAGTTTTTTTCAAAGATAGCTGTTGAAAACACGCATATATAATTTTTTAGAAAAACATAAATCTATATATTTTGCCGTGCAACATGCTTTTCACTGCATGTCTGTCAAAAGAAAAGTTTCTTTCAAAATAAAAGACAAGTCACACATGACAGACATTACATTTTTTGTTGGCTTTTTTTGGCCAGCTTTTCATGACCCACTTTTGGGTCCCGACCCACCAGTTGAGAATCACTGTTCTAAACTTTTGAATATTATTATTATTCATTCATATTTTTTAATCTGAATTCTGGCAGTTAACTTTGATCTGATCCTGCTTCTTGATCTAATGAACAAATTCCTTTTTTTGAACTGGCACATGTGATTTCTTTAATCATGTGTCATCACTATGAAACAGCAGACAGTGCTCTATAAATCAGCTCTATGTTTACATGTGCTCTATAAATCAGCTCTATGTTTACATGGTGAAGTGTACGTCTGAACATATGAAGAGCTGTTTGGGTGAAATGCACTTACCTGTAATTAAACTTTAGATTTACACCGTCTGAGGAGCCATAAAACTACATTAAAATTTCCTATGGCACTTGAATGCATCACTCAGTTCACATGACCCCACGCGGAGGATACAGAGTCTTCAACAGCCAATCAGAGGCTACGCAGGTCACGTCCAGCCTGTCAGCTCAGAAGTGATGCGCATGCGTGTTGTTCTGCTGGTCTTTTCCAACCTCGGACGCCAGAGTTTAGCAGCTACGCGGCGGAGGAAAAAAAGATGGAAAGAGGAGAAAATACGCGAGTTAAACGGAGAGAGAGTCAGTGCACTTACCTACTGGAAGCTAGCTGATTGTAACCCATGTTACTTGACCTACTTTTATTCTGAAAACGTTCCGCCGCACTAAGGGGTTGCCGCCTACAAAATGAGGTCATAGCTGTTGTAACTTCCGGGCGATCGGCTACCCGCCTACAAAATGAGGTCATAGCTGTTGTAACTTCCGGGTGATCGGCTACCCGCCTACAAAATGAGGTCATAGGTGTTGTAACTTGCGAGCGATCGGCTACCCGGGAGCAAGCACGCTAAACTCCTCTGGTAAACTGGCACAAAAGTACCAAAATGAAACGACGGATGGATGCTGAATAAGCAATCTTTGAGTCGGATTCAACGGTGAGTGTATCGGTCCGTTCAGTTTTTTAGAGTATGATCATTGGAGGAAGAGATCGCTGATTTTATTGTTTGTTTGTAGCAGAGGTGCTAAGCGCTATTTGGAAACCCGGTCACAATCCGGAACTCTTCACAATACTTCTGATCGAAGTTACATCAAGGTACTTAAGCCGAAGTATAGTTTGGAATCCAGGGAGCAATAGAATGTGTGATAAAATGCTGTTATGTATTCATTACATTTATTTTGCCCTGGTTGTAATCAAATTTGTATGTTTTTTAAACCAACTTTGGTTTTGAATGGGCCCAGTTGTGAAAATGAATTATATTGTACAACTTGAATTATTGATGGTGACCAATATAAACATTGCAATGTATTTATGAATCTATTTTTGTTTATTGTAAGTGCACTTAAATTGAATTGATTGATGAAACATGTATTTATCATGCACTGATGAATTACAAGATTCCTAATTGTTTGTCTTGACCTTCTTTAGGTCAGGTTTTTGTTGTCTATAAAAAACCCCTACATGACCCGACTCAGCAGATGGTGAGCTACCCCTTTTCAACCACGCTGTGGTAGGAATCAACTGTTTTTTGTTTTTTTCTGCTGGATCTTGGGACTCCTACTTTAAGAAAAAAACCCCAACGGAAACGAAATCATGAACTAAACTTTGGACTCTTATAAATTGAAGAGCCACAACTCATCACATGAACTGAGTTGTTTTGTTTTTTTTCCTCCTTTTGTTCTCATTGTGCAAATGTCTAATATATATATTTATTATTGAATATCTACATATATATATATATTTGTGTATAACTTTAGAATTTCTAATATATATTTGTTTGCAAACACTTCTGATGTTGCCTGGTTTATTTACACACAGACTCTAGCTGAGATGAATCTTTCTGTTTGGCGATAATACTTATTGTTTAGCCTATCACAGTCAGTCCCTTAACTAGCCTAAGGAAGCGTTACATTTGGTGAGCTAGCTAGGAGTCTGTGTGAGTGACTGGGTGTTGTGTTTTTTTTTTTGCTTAACTGTTATAATCTCATATCATGGAGTTCATTGTTCAATCTGGCATTAATATTGCTAATTCTGTTTTCATTGAGGGTGTGACTAATACTAAACTCGATGATGAAATTAAAGATTATCTGAGTAATTATGGCAAAATTAAGAACATGTTATGGGTAAATGATGCCAATAATAGATTCTACAAAAACCTGATACTTGAATTTGAAGAGCGCTCGGCTTTTGAAAGTCTAGAACTGACGTTACCGTACACTCACCGTTCAGAAGAGGCTCCCAAAATAACATTTTGCGTTAAGTCCCTTGCAAATGAGGGTGCAGCCACAGGAGGAAGTACTCCACCAGACTTTCTCCGTGATTTAAAAGCCATTGCTATCCGTGATGGAAAAAATTTTGAAGAAATGTTGAAGGGAGTGATGGACCAAATCTCGCATCATTTTGACTCCATTAGAGCTAATGATGATGAAGACGACAATGATGATGACAACAATAGTGATGACGATGATGTGATTGACAATGGGAAAGAAGATGGTGCTGATAGGCGTACGTCTTTGTTTGAGGGACGAGGGGCACATGCAGTGCCTGGTTCTATGGCTCAGCCTCGTGTCCCTGGTTCTCACCCACAGCCGTTAGGTTATCCCGGCACTAGCCAGCGAAGGTCAGTGCAGGCACCAATTCCTTTCCCTAACATTAATCCGAGTTTTCCTCTCACTAATGATGATATAAATCCCCCTGAAGTTCAGAGACTTGTTGTAGAGCATATAGTGAGGAAAGATGATTTAAACATGCAATCCCTTTCATCACTCAGAGTTCGCACATTTTCTGGGAAGAATCCAAAACCTAGCAATGAGGCTGATTTTGATGCATGGCGCTCACACATTGAACTGCTTCTAGCTGATCCTAGTTTATCCGCATTGTATGTATCCAGACGCATTTTAGAGAGTTTATTACCACCAGCAGCCGATTTAGTTAAAGGACTTGGCCCGGATGCTCTTCCTGCAGCATTTTTACAAATGTTAGATTCTGCTTTTGGAACTGTTGAAGATGGAGAAGAGCTGTTTGCCCAGTTTCTGAATACTGTTCAAAACCCCGGAGAGCGTCCATCTTCATATTTACAAAGATTGCAACTTACTTTGAGCACTGTGGTGAAGCGAGGAGGTGTTCCTGCAGTTGACATGGATAAACATCTGTTGAAGCAATTCTGTCGAGGGTGTTGGGACAATATGGTTATTTCTAAATTACAACTGGAGCAGAAAAAGGATAATCCCCCATTATTCTCAGACCTATTGTTTCAACTACGGACTGAGGAAGACAGACAGCTGGCTAAGGAGTCACTTATGAAAAAACATCTTCCTTCAGCAAAACGCGTCAACCTCCATTCGCAGAGCACTTCTTCTTCTTGCTCCTGTGAACACTCAAATTTAAGTGCAATTGATGATTTAAAGAGACAAATGCAAAAATTACAAAGTCAAATGGCCGCATTATTAAAAAAAACTCCCACAGCTTTCCACCAACCAGACTCACACCAGCGTCAGCACAAATCAAAAGTCAGTTCTGGGACTAACAAACCGAAGCCATGGTTTTGTTTCAGATGTGGAGAAGATGGCCATATTGTGCCCAACTGTTCAAATCCGGCTAATACTGCTCTTGTGAGTGAAAAAAGAAATCAGTTAAAACAAAAACAGCAGGCATGGGAGAGTAAACACTCAACAGATGTGTCAAACTGAAGGCAGCTTTTACGGAGGGGAAGGTAGAAGCTGCTAAACAATGTCCCCATAATACATTTTTTGAACTGCCTAAAGGACTCATTGGCACACGAAGCACTGGTGTGATCACTATCAAAGGGGAGGATTTTTCTTGCCTTTATGATTCCGGATCCCAAGTAACCACAATCCCTCATTCTTTCTATAATGCATATTTGTCCGACCACAAGATAAAGCCCCTAAATGACATTCTGGAGATTGAAGGAGCCAATGGGCAGATGGTGCCATATTTAGGATACATTGAGCTCAACATTACATTTCCAGCTGATTTCCTTGGAGAATCCCTTAATGTCCAAACTCTGGCATTAGTAGTTCCCGATGTGAAAACTCAATCCATGGTTTTGATTGGCACAAATTCTCTTGACACCGTTTATGCCAAATATAGTGAAAACCAAACTTCTGATTTTCAACCTGTTCTATCTGGCTATAAAGCAGTATTAAAAATCCTTCAACTCAGACACAAACAAAGAAGTAGTGACCATCACAGTGTGCTCAAGAGTGAATGCCAGCCTTTGACCATCCCTGCTGGGCAAACCATTGTTGTGGAGGGGTTGGTGATTGCTCCTTTTCTGGCGGGTGAGAAAATGGTGTTAGTTGAACACCCATCTTCATTTTCGCTGCCCGGTGGGTTGCTTGTTAAATCATGCCTTGTGGATTTTCCTCGAAACCATCCGTGTCATCTGCCTGTTGTAATAACAAATGAATCCGACCATGTTGTGGTGATTCCCCCAAAAGTTGCCATTGCCGAAATAAGTGCCGTGCAAACTATCCTTTCCAAAGAACAGACTGCATGCTCTTCTCCATCCACTGATAACAAGTTAAAGTACAACTTTGGAGTGTCCCCTATTTCTCCTGAATGGAAGCAGCGTATCACAAGTATGCTAGACAGTATCCCTGAGGTTTTTGCAAAAAATGATCTAGATTTTGGATGTACTGACAAAGTTAAACATCAAATCAAACTAACAGATCCAACAGCATTCAAGCAGAGACCACGTCCCATACACCCTCAGGACATTGATGCAGTTCGCAGCCATCTACAAGAGTTGTTAGAGTCTGGAGTGATACGTGAATCTGAATCTCCTTTCGCCTCTCCGATAGTGGTGGTCCGTAAGAAAAACGGCAGCGTGCGACTGTGCATTGACTACAGGAAATTAAATGCGCAAACCATAAAAGATGCATATGCCCTACCTAAATTGGAGGATACTTTTACTGCACTTTCCGGTTCTGAGTGGTTTTCAGTGTTGGACCTCAAGTCCGGCTACTATCAAATCCAGATGGAAGAGTCTGATAAAAGTAAGACGGCATTTGTTTGTCCACTGGGTTTTTGGGAATTTAATAGGATGCCGCAAGGTGTGACAAATGCCCCAAGCACCTTTCAAAGGCTCATGGAAAAATGTATGGGAGAACTTAACCTCAAGGAAGCCCTCGTCTTTATTGACGACTTAATCGTTTTTGCCCCTACCTTGGAAGAGCATGAAAAAAGGTTAATGAAGGTTTTACAGCGGTTGAAAGACTATGGATTAAAGCTTTCTCCAGAGAAGTGTGTTTTCTGCCAAACATCTGTTCGATACCTTGGACATATTGTGTCCCGGAGTGGCGTGGAGACAGACCCGGAGAAGATTTCAACCCTTACGTCCTGGCCAGAACCTAAGACACTCAAAGAACTACGGTCCTTTCTAGGGTTTGCTGGCTATTATAGAAGATTTGTGCAAGGCTATTCTTCCATTGTTAAACCTTTGAACGATCTCACTGCTGGATATCCCCCATCACAGAAAAAGAATAGATCAATTACACCAAAGCTAAAACAGTATTTTAATCCAAAGGAGGCCTTTGGAGGGCGCTGGACCCCTGAATGCCATCAAGCTTTTAAGGCCATTGTAGACAAACTCACCTCAGCGCCTGTCCTTGCTTTTGCTAATCCCCTCAAGCCTTACATTCTGCACACTGACGCTAGTTCCACCGGCCTTGGGGCAGTGCTCTACCAGGAGGACCATGACAAAAAGAGAGTTATTGCCTATGCTAGCAGAGGCCTTTCAGCTAGTGAGTCCAGGTATTCAGCTCACAAACTTGAGTTTCTTGCTTTAAAATGGGCTGTTACAGAAAAATTCAATGACTACCTTTATGGAACTCAATTTACGGTAGTAACTGACAGCAACCCCCTAACATACCTGCTGACATCCGCTAAGTTAGATGCAACTAGCTATAGATGGCTTTCGGCCCTGTCTACTTTTTCCTTTGGCATTGTCTATAGGGCTGGCAAGTTAAATTCGGATGCTGATGCTCTTTCCCGTAGACCACATGGTGGGTTGTATGATGATGCTATGTCACAGAAGGAACGTGAAAGAATTCTCAGATTTGCTGAACATCATCTTAATGGTTTAGGACCAACCATTGCCGTGGATGAGCAAACTGTGCAGGCAATCTGTGACCGGCAACTAATTTATAGCTCTGCAGTCCCAGATCAAATTTGCACCCTTGTCCAAACCTTTGCCATATCATCAAACGGTCTTCCTGACAGCTTTATGAATGATTTGCAGTTCGCTTCACCTATCATTCCAGCTCTTTCCCATGATGTGATTGCCACTAAACAGCGTGCTGATCCCATTATTCAACATGTGATAGCGCAACTTGAGAGGGGGGAAACGCCTCCAACTTCTTTGAGAGAAGAACTTCCTGAATTGCCATTACTCCTAAGAGAGCTACCACGTCTGGAGCTCCAAAATAATGTTCTTGTACGAAGACGACAGATTGGAGGGGAGTCATCCTACCAGCTGGTCCTACCAGAAGAATGTAGGGATGAAGTTTTATTCAACCTGCATGACCAGATGGGGCACTTTGGTATCGAGAGAACTTTGGACCTTGTGCGCTCCCGATTTTATTGGCCTAGATTGACAGCTGCTGTATGCAACAAGATAAAAACGTGTGAAAGATGTGTCAAGAGGAAATCGCCACCGGAAAAAGCAGCCCCTCTTGTTAACATCCGGACTTCCAGGCCCTTAGAGCTCGTCTGTATTGATTTTTTGTCTTTGGAGCCTGATCGAAGCGGAATAAAAAATATTTTAGTAATGACTGATCATTTCACAAAGTACGCTGTTGCAATACCAACTCCAAATCAAAAAGCAAAAACAGTTGCAAAATGCCTGTGGGAAAATTTTTTTGTTCACTATGGAGTTCCAGAAAAACTCCATAGTGACCAAGGGCCAGATTTTGAGTCTCGAACAATAAAAGAACTCTGCGCAGTGATTGGCATGAACAAAATCAGAACTACTCCATACCATCCTCGGGGTAATCCGGTTGAGAGGTTCAACCGAACTCTTCTGAACATGCTGGGAACATTACAAAATCAAGATAAGGCTCATTGGAAAGACTTTGTAAAGCCTATGGTGCATGCATACAATTGCACACGCAATGATGTCACAGGGTTTTCTCCTTATGAGCTGATGTATGGACGTCAACCTCGTCTCCCTGTTGATTTGGCTTTCGGTTTACCAGTCCAACAGAAGCATCAGCCTTCGCACTCAAAGTATGTTGAACAGCTTAAAAACCATCTGGAGGAGAGCTATAAGCTTGCTACACAAAACTCAGAGAAGATCATGCACCGAAATAAAACCAGATTTGATCGTCAGGTAACAGTCTCAGAGTTAACTGATGGAGACCGAGTTTTGGTGAGAAATGTTCGAGTAAGGGGAAAACACAAGTTGGCTGACAGATGGGAACCTGATGTGTATATTGTTTTAAAGAGAGCCGGCACTCTTCCAGTTTACACAGTTAGGCCTGAACACCGAGATGGTCCCATCAGAACACTACACAGAGATCTCCTGTTACCTTGTGGTTACTTACCTGCTCAAATCACACCTGTAAAACAGAACACTCCCCAACTTGTACCTGTTGCAAATCCCCCTGACAATTCATTGATTTCATCTGAAGAAGAAGATGAGTGGTTGTCAGGTGGACATTGGGAAGCACCAGTCTCCAGATTTACCAGGTTCAGAACCCAGCGTAACCAGTCACTCTTAAGTCCTGAAGTAATGCCTCCACCTGAATTAGACCAAGAACCTGAATTAGACCAAGAACCTGAATTAGACCAAGAACCTGAATTAGACCAAGAACCTGAATTAGACCAAGAACCTGAGCTAGACCAAGAACCTGAGCTAGACCAAGAACCTGAATTAGACCAAGAACCTGAATTAGACCAAGAACCTGAATTAGACCAAGAACCTGACTTAGACCAAGAACCTGAGTTAGACCCCGAACCAGAGCAGGAGTCACAGGCCGTGTCGGATGAAAATGTTTCTCATCAAGACCGTTCTGAACCCAACAGCAATGCTATGAGCCCTGATACAGATGTTCGTCGTACAGCTCGAGCACGGAATCCCCCAGATCGCCTGCAATACACAGGACTTGGCAGACCCTTGCTCCACAGCATCCAGTCTCTCTTCCATGGTTTCAGCAATGCCTTTAGTTATGCTCTTCAATTGGATGATGAAAGTAATGCTCCTACCCACAACCCAAGCATATCCGAACAAATGGTACCATGTCCGAGGACGTACATTGGAATTAGGGGGGACCCTGTAACCCATGTTACTTGACCTACTTTTATTCTGAAAACGTTCCGCCGCACTAAGGGGTTGCCGCCTACAAAATGAGGTCATAGCTGTTGTAACTTCCGGGCGATCGGCTACCCGCCTACAAAATGAGGTCATAGCTGTTGTAACTTCCGGGTGATCGGCTACCCGCCTACAAAATGAGGTCATAGGTGTTGTAACTTGCGAGCGATCGGCTACCCGGGAGCAAGCACGCTAAACTCCTCTGGTAAACTGGCACAAAAGTACCAAAATGAAACGACGGATGGATGCTGAATAAGCAATCTTTGAGTCGGATTCAACGGTGAGTGTATCGGTCCGTTCAGTTTTTTAGAGTATGATCATTGGAGGAAGAGATCGCTGATTTTATTGTTTGTTTGTAGCAGAGGTGCTAAGCGCTATTTGGAAACCCGGTCACAATCCGGAACTCTTCACAATACTTCTGATCGAAGTTACATCAAGGTACTTAAGCCGAAGTATAGTTTGGAATCCAGGGAGCAATAGAATGTGTGATAAAATGCTGTTATGTATTCATTACATTTATTTTGCCCTGGTTGTAATCAAATTTGTATGTTTTTTAAACCAACTTTGGTTTTGAATGGGCCCAGTTGTGAAAATGAATTATATTGTACAACTTGAATTATTGATGGTGACCAATATAAACATTGCAATGTATTTATGAATCTATTTTTGTTTATTGTAAGTGCACTTAAATTGAATTGATTGATGAAACATGTATTTATCATGCACTGATGAATTACAAGATTCCTAATTGTTTGTCTTGACCTTCTTTAGGTCAGGTTTTTGTTGTCTATAAAAAACCCCTACATGACCCGACTCAGCAGATGGTGAGCTACCCCTTTTCAACCACGCTGTGGTAGGAATCAACTGTTTTTTGTTTTTTCTGCTGGATCTTGGGACTCCTACTTTAAGAAAAAAACCCCAACGGAAACGAAATCATGAACTAAACTTTGGACTCTTATAAATTGAAGAGCCACAACTCATCACATGAACTGAGTTGTTTTGTTTTTTTTCCTCCTTTTGTTCTCATTGTGCAAATGTCTAATATATATATTTATTATTGAATATCTACATATATATATATATTTGTGTATAACTTTAGAATTTCTAATATATATTTGTTTGCAAACACTTCTGATGTTGCCTGGTTTATTTACACACAGACTCTAGCTGAGATGAATCTTTCTGTTTGGCGATAATACTTATTGTTTAGCCTATCACAGTCAGTCCCTTAACTAGCCTAAGGAAGCGTTACATGATACTTAGCATTAAAGAGAGCAAGCTGATACTTAGCATTAAAGAGAGCAAGCTGATACTTAGCATTAAAGAGAGCTAGCTGATACTTAGCATTAAAGAGAGCTAGCTGATACTTAGCATTAAAGAGAGCTAGCTGATACTTATCATTAAAGAGAGCTAGCTGATACTTAGCATTAAAGAGAGCTAGCTGATACTTAGCATTAAAGAGAGCAAGCTGATACTTAGCATTAAAGAGAGCTAGCTGATACTTAGCATTAAAGAGAGCTAGCTGATATTTAGCATTAAAGAGAGCTAGCTGATACTTAGCATTAAAGAGAGCTAGCTGATACTTATCATTAAAGAGAGCTAGCTGATACTTAGCATTAAAGAGAGCTAGCTGATACTTAGCATTAAAGAGAGCAAGCTGATACTTAGCATTAAAGAGAGCTAGCTGATACTTAGCATTAAAGAGAGCTAGCTGATACTTAGCATTAAAGAGAGCTAGCTGATACTTAGCATTAAAGAGAGCTAGCTGATACTTAGCATTAAAGAGAACTAGCTGATACTTAGCATTAACGGCCATGCTAGCTCTTTATCTCACAGGCTAAAGCCACGTGCCTTCCCTGCAGCAGTCGTTATGACAACGTGTTATAAAGACAGATTAACGGTGAGAAACATGGCTCTGTGGCTGCTCTGGTGCTATTTTTCTGTTGTTCTGTTGCTAAAAGGAAGTAGTAGCTCTATAAAAGTGTTTAGGATGAACTGAGATAAATAATGATGCAGTGTTTTACACATGTATATACTGAGTTTATTATTGTATGCTGATGTATATATATATATATATATATTAAAAAGTGTTAAAGTTATAAAAAGTATTTTAGAGTGAAATTATATTTTAGAAATGCAAAGTGTTGAATGACTATTTTAGCTCAACTGTGAGTTTAAGTATGTTAAAGGGTGAGTGTGGTGTGGTTCCTCTCACACTAGTAGGCCTATAGTGTGGGAGAAATTAAGCACAATACTTTAATACCTCTGAACTACATTTTTATACTGTTTTATGTATATATGTTAATCTGATTTTGATATGGTTATGATATTTTGAATGTAAATGGTTACTTACCATAATTATTACTGGAATGCTGTTCACATAAGCAGTTAGATTTGAGTAATTGAATGTTGTACAACAAAACCTGAAGATTTATTATGTTATATAATTGTAGATTTATGTGTGGAGTCTGATGCATTTTTGACATTTACACTTTAATGATGCATCAGAGTTGATTTTAATAGATATGACCTTATTTTTAGGTCAGGTTTTTTGAGTGGACGAGAAAGTCGAAGGACCAGGAAGAGATCCTGGTTGTAAACTGATGGTGAGTAGGAACCTGGAAGAGAAGACACCTACACGTACACACTCACACATACAGTATATACACATCACCCTTCAAAGAAACTTTAAGAACAGCTGCACCTGCAACAATTTTCATTTTTTAAGGGTCCAATGGACATTTCTTATTTTAGTTTGTTTAGTGTGCACACTTTTATTTTAGTTTTGGTATCTGAATCATTGTAATAATACATGAGTTGCTACTCAACAGTTATTCCTTGTTTGACTCATTATTGCTGCTCGTCCATAGAGCTCCTAACCAGTCTGGGTTTGCTGATAATTAGTCCAACTTGATATTACACTGTAATAACTTTTATCATCCATAAATTGGGTTACATAGGCTATTCAAGTAGAAGTACCATTACTTGATTAAAATTGTATTCAAGTAAGTCATACATGAAGTACTGAAATACAAATAAAAAGTAGCTCAATTCATTCCACTTGCGTACAGTAAACATCACATGTATAAACATAAAAAAGAAGAGACTAAATCTTGCACAATTAGAACAAAGGCGTCTGTATAAAATAAAAGCTTTGTCACAATGTACAATTCTTTTTTAAAACAAAATAATGCCTATGAATTCAATTCAAAGCAAAAACTATTCTCAGGCTCTATGTATAACTACATTTATAAGCAATAAAAGTGTGAAAATAACAAATATTCAACACTGTTTTGACGACATACATTACGTTTAATCTGGTTGGTCGATTTAATTGTTGCCTGTTCATTTCATTTTTTGTAGTTTCACTATATCCGTTGATCATTTTAAAACAAAAAAAATCATAATTTACTCGGTAACGGTTGGTGAAGAAATGTAAGGAATTACTGATTTAGAAATATACTCATAAAAGTAAACGTACCCATAAATGTAACTCATTTACAGTAACGCGAGTACTTGTAATCCATTACTTTCACCTCTGTTTATGCCTTAATTACCATGACTCAACAAAGTGTCGTCTTTAAAACCAAAAGGTTGTCAGATCTTTTACAATATTTGTGCATTTTTTGTATTGTTGTGTCTATTCACGGAGGGAGGAGCTAAAGAAGAATATCTGTTATTGTTTGTCAGGCCAACAGTAAAATGTGTTCTATCAAGACTCACTTTATAAAAAGATCATATTTGCTCTCAGGCTTTCAAAGTGTTTTCTTATCAAACTCAGGTTATCATCAATTCCTGATTCAAAGCTAATATGATCTCAACCCTGTTATGAGTTGTTGTTTTACTCCTTTTAAATAGTAAAAGGACACGAGAGGTTGGTAAGATCCTTTCTTCACTAAATATGGACTCACTAGCAACATCTAGTGGACACATTCTGTAACTACACATGTCACACATAATTGTGGCCATTACATTTTAAAATGACCAATTTACACTTCAGATTATTCATGTTCAATCATAACTCAATTATGATTCAGTGACCAGCATTTTTTACACTTACAATTAAATTATGATTGTTTTTGTATCCCCTGAAAGTCAATTATGATTCTCAATTAGTAAAGTTCAATTACAATTAATCACAAAGTGGTAAAGTTACAGGCCTGTTATTTTGTATGTGTCTGTATGGTGTTGTTTTAGCATCATTACATTTACATTTTAGTTCATTGATTAGAATATCTTATGTAAACTTAGGACAAGAGTTGGAATTTAACTATAAACTCTTAATGTTATTACTGTATATCCTAACCCTTCTAACCATTACCACCTGTATGGTGTGAAGACTCACTCACAGGTAGAGGGAAAACCTAATATTAAACATATCTGGATAATTATTAACTACATACAGTATGTGTAAGCCATGGATCTGTAACATTATTCCCCAGTTTTGTGTTTAATTAAATTATAACTTACATTTTTTATAGAATTACAATTAGAAAGTAAATTTTCTGAAGTCAATTCCAATTCAATTATGATTACAACAGCAACATATTATTTTTCAATTACAATTAATGATATTTACATCATAACTGTAATTAATTATCAATTACAATTATAATTATTGACCCCGTGACCCTGAAAAAAGTGGGTCAGAAAATGGATGGACCATCGAGAGAGTTTTTTTTTTTTTTAACAATTGTTTTTTTCGATTGTTATTTTTGTAATTGTTGGGTGTAATAATCAAAATTGTAATCGAATTTCAAATAATTGAGCAGCCCTACTCCAAAGGTGTCATAATTTAGTGAACGACACTTAATGACAGCCTTCATAACACCTTATTAATGCTAATGAGAGCATGGGGTGCTGGATCAGCAGCAGCCAGGGTGGGCTCATGGTAGGGGGAAGAAGTGTGAGGGGGGTCTCCGTCTAGGGAGACTAGGACCAGGACTGCAAACATGAGGGTTACCTGTGCTGCTCCAGCATTTAGACAGAGCCACAGGGCTGTAAAACAGTGTCAAACAGTCTCCAACAAACTAAAAGCAGCCTACGACCAACAACAGGACAGTCTGAAATGAAAACTTAACAGACAAGTTCAACGTAAGACACTAACACAGACTACGATTGTTACAGCGGTGCATCCTGGGAGCTCACGTCACATATCAGAGGAGATCTGGTGGTGCCTACAGCCAACACGCCTGAGGAGGTGGGATGGAAGAGCAGCAGCTCCAGCCTGCCAAGTCCTGGATGCAGGGTGAGGTCTGGACTGCTCCTGGTCAGGATCACATAAACACCACAGCTTCACCAGTAAAACTGTTGTTTTTGGTCTGAATTATGGATTTTAATTCTTCATATTTATAAATAATTGTTCATCAATTGTAAAGTAAATTGCTCTACACAGTGTCTATGTGTTTGTGATTGGTCTGACACTGTAAGCTCCACCCCTGTCACAGGAGCGTGTACGTAGCCTGTCTGACATCACCAGGGTTACATTAGTGAGTTTATATTGTGCTTCATAGTCCAGCTTCTGTCTGATGGAGAATGTTTGGTTAGGTGAATCCAGCTAATGGAGATAAATCCAAGCTTCACTTATCTAGCTTTGTAGTACAGGCCCTAAATGTTCAATCTAAATGTTCAATATAAATGTTAAATCAGTCACAGAGTGTAAAGCTAAATCATATAAGGTTGGCTGGTCAACGCCTGTCAATCCCCGCCCACCCTCCAAGGTCTTCTGCATCCTTGATGTCTTCATCACTGACATTCAGCATGTCGGTACTCTCAGCGGATTTAGATTTAGATTTAGGTTTAATATTTAGATTGAACATTTTGATTTAGATTCAACTTTTTGTATTTAGATTTTTTTTTTCATGTTTACACATTTTTAACAATGATATAAAACAAATCAAATGAAAGAAACATCTATTTCTGAAGGACAGAAAGGTTTGTGTGTGTGTGTACCTAATAACATTATTTGTTCTATATGTTTGATATTAGGCTGAACTGTGATCAATAGATCAGCTCACTGACTTTATCTTATGAACACACAGTCCCAATGGTTAGACATGTGTTCAGTAGACCAATGACCTCTGGAGTTTCCAAGGTGAAACATGTCAACGCTTTGGATCCAAAGGATTGAAAAGATGTGAAAAACTGCAGCTTTTTCTCCTTTATCCTAAAATCACAAACTACATGTGATTATTGTGGAGATAGTTTGTCAGAAAGCAGACGATAGACCTTCACAGTTGAGTCTGATCTGAGTGTTTGTAGATCAAATAAATCATGCGAGTACAATGAGTGTGAGAAAAGAACGTGAGCAGCGTAAACACAGCAACAGAAGGAAATATGAATCAGGTGGGATGTAGAAGTGGAATGGAAATACCAACTATTTACTAATGCTGACGTTAATGCTGCTTAGGCCACAGATTGTCATCTACACCAGTGTTTCTCAAATGGGGGTACGCCATGCCACTACAGGGGTACTAGAGGGAGACAATGACATTTACAGTGATTTCAACTCAATAAAAGACACAGATGTCTAAATATAATACTTTATTATTAAATTAAAAAAACACCTAAAAGTAAATGAGATGCTAATAATAAATATAAAAAGAAGGTTCTAGATCAAATGAAATAAGTGGTGGATGTTGGTCTGAGACCAACCCTGGGGTCAAACACAGGTTTAATGGTGTAAAATAGTGTAAATGTGTGATGTTTAATAACAGGATTATTGATCTCTCTCTCCTCCCTCTGATTGGCTCGTATCACTCAGGTGTTATAAAACATCAACTTTGGACCTGCTGGTCCTCAGCTTTGGCTCCGCCCCACTTCCTTGTGTCCCAGCTTCTTGTCTGTGGTTAGTTAGTGGAGCAGGTGTGTAGTTTGGAACTGTTGTGTTTACACACTCAGAGACCAACAGCATTTTCTTAGTTGCTCTCAATGCTGCTGTTGCCCTTTGTTGCCTCGTTGCCCCACTTCACCTGCTGCGTTAGAGCTCACCTGTCCATTCAGCGTCAGTGACACCACCTGACAGGTATGTTTATCTTGTTCTTTTCCCATTAGCTACGCTAAGCTAAGCTAGTGTTATTAGAGAGGTGGAGACGCTGCTGCTTTGCTTTGCTGTGATTCCTGCAGTCAGGGGCTGTTCTAGTGATTTGGAGGCCCCAGACCAGGGTGTCCAACTACCAGGGCCATCTTTAAAATGCTTCCTTCAGGGAAAAGGTATCGCTCTTTCAAATGTTGTACTGCTCGCCATTTGAACAGTTTCTTCCCACAAGCTGTGATGACTCTAAACAAGGCACTTTAATTTTGTATGGACTTTGTATTGTACAGAATCGACCCTAAAGTATTTTATGTGGTTTTATGTGACCCTTTATTGCACAATATTTTACCTTTTAGTATTTATTGTGGCATTGATTGATTGTTGTTTTATTGTGTCTTTTTAAATGTTGACAGTACATTTTGAGCTCCTTGCACATTTTTTTCTAATGTGGTTTTTCATACTGTAAATGTTTAATAAACTGAACTGTTGGGTGAGCTGGATCTGGTAGTTAATCATAAACAGCATAAAGCTGTAAAATCCCTGTGTCAGGTTTATGATGAGAAGTGATCACACACACACACACACACACACACAATGAAATGTAATATATGAATTGAGCTACAATCAGTGAAGATAAAATCTATGAAATAGAAATAAAAACACTTACTAGATGTATATGAGGTGTTACATACATGATTCATTATAAACACTATGTATATTTATAATAGTATTATTAGGAAAAGCACAATGACAGCTTTGTGATACATAACACTAATGTTTTAATGAAAACATAAATCAATTGTCTCATTTTTCTCTATCAACTATTAATTTTATATTAAATTATGACATTATGATCATATTTAATTTCATGTTTTAGAATCAATTACATCAAGTTTAATATGAAAATAGTTTTGTTCTCACACAACATATTTACCAGAACAGAAAAGTTAGAAAAGTTTGTCATTTTATATGATTTGAACGAGATAACACGTGTTCATAAAAAGTAGATATTTATAGTAAATGAAACATGTTTTATTTTTACATCCTAAGTTCATTATGATGCTACTATACATTTCACTGCTATCAGAAATGTTTTTAATGGCCATGGACAGTTTTAAGGACAGTACAAGGAATTTGTCTTGGTAGTTGGTGCACAAAACAAACAACAAAAAAAACAAAAAAAAAAAAACAACCCAGCAACAATAATAATAATAATAATAATAATAATGATAAATGATAAATATAAAGGATGAGGGATAAATAAAAGATAGATAGATAATAAAGGATAAATAGGATATATATATATATATATATAGTGCAGCAGATAATGTCATCATGGAGGTGGTGATCGGGTGCGGGGGGGTTCAGTGGGTGACTTGGGGTGTGTTCATGTGGATGGTGGCAGAGGGAAAGAAGCTGTTTTTGTGTTTGGAGGCTCTGGTCCCGATGGACCGAAACCTCCTTCCAGAAGGGAGAGATTGAAACAGTTTATGACCGGGGTGGGAGGGGTCGGCCACAATCTTTCCTGCACGCCTCAAAATCCTGGAGGCGTACAGGTCCTGGAGGGAGGGCAGATTGCAGCCGATGATCTTCTCTGCTGAGTGGATGATACGCTGCAGTCTGGCATTGTCCTTGGCAGTAGCTGCAGCGTACCAGATGGTGATGGAGGAGCAGAGGATGGACTGGATGATGGAGCTGTAGAAGTTCACTATCATCTTTGTTGGCAGACTGAACTTCTTCAGCTGCCACAGGAAGTACATGCTCTGCTGAGCTTTTTTTGATGAAGGAGCTGATGTTCAGCTCCCACTTGACGTCCTGAGTGATGATGGTCCCCAGGAAGCAGAAGTACTCCACAGAGCTCAGTGTAGAGTCTCCCAGGGTGAGGGGGGTGAGGGGGGCTGGGTTCTTCCTGAAGTCTGCTATCATCTCCACTGTCTTTAAAGCGTTGAGCTCCAGGTTGTTCTGGCTGCACCAGGACACCAGCTGGTCTGTCTCCCACCTGTAGTCAGACTCGTCTCCTCCGTCATCTGCAGACAATTATTAGCACATGATTATTAGCACACAACTGTTTGCACATGATTATTAGCACACAATTATTAGCAGACAATTATTAGCACATGATTATTAGCACAGAACTATTAGCACATGATTGTTAGCACACAATTATTAGCACATGATTATTAGCACATGATTATTAGCACACAACTATTAGCACATGATTATTAGTACACGATTATTAGTACACGATTATTAGCACACGATTATTAGCACACAATTATTAGCACACGATTTTTAGCACACGATTATTAGCACACGATTATTAGCACACAATTATTAGCACACAATTATTAGCACACAATCATTAGCACACAAATATTAGCACACGATTATTAGCACACATTTATTAGCACACAATTGTTAGCACATGATTATTAGCACACAGTTATTAGCACACAAATATTAGCACACAATTATTAGCACACAAATAATAACACACAATTATTAGCACACCAAAACTCTAAACAGCAAATAAGACACAACACTGTGAAATAAAGCATTCACATCTATGTCAAATATAAACTCTGCTATCATAACCTAACAATCCTTTGTCTAAATATCACTGTAATAATAAATTAATACACACTTCTATCATATAAATACACTTTCAAATGAGCAGCAACACACTAGTCTACTTTATAGAAAACACTGCAGTCTTTAGTTTTCACTGTTTTTATTCAGTAACACAGAGTTTTCACATCAACTAAAAAATGAAATAATCAATTCTAAATTATTACAGTAATGTATTTTACAGTTCAGTAAATTCAGCTAAAGCAGAAATAAAACAATATAGTGTAAACTTATGGATCCATCCGTCTGTTGGGGTCTGACCACAGGATCTCCCCTTGACCTCACATCAATGTCCACCCAGACCTGTTCCAGTGTCTGCAGAAGAGACATACGGGCATGTGGTTGGTGGTCATATACACACCATCTCCAAGCCTAGTCCTCTGTAGGATTCAGAAATGCTGAGTCAGGGGCAAATACACAACTTTTAATGGATGATGGTTGGTGAACCAGTTGTGGACCAGAGCAGCCTGATGGAAACCAACATGATCCCAGACAACAACAAACCTGGACTGCTCTGGTCTATCCTGTACCACTGCATCATGAAGTCCATCTAGAAATGTGATTATGTGTTGGTATTATCGGGACCCAGTTTGGTATGATGGTGCAGTAGGACTTATGGTGGTACACAATGTGACGTTTCCTTTGGCCAATTATATGACGTCCTGGTGGTCTGTTACTGTAAAGCACAGGTGTCAAACTCAAGGCCCGGGGCCCAAATCTGGTCTTTTAGAGCATCCATTTCTAGATTCACAGTTTTTATTGTCATGTACACAGTAAGGAAATAAGGGGTATTTATTATTGTAATTGTTATTAATTGAATTTGAACTTTAGTAATTGAGAATATAATTCTAATTGACTTTCAGGGGATAATAATAATTGAAAATGAAAAAAATGGTGGTAATTCAGTCGTAATTAAACATGGATAATTGAAGATGTAATTGTAATTGAAAAATGTAATTGACTCCAACCCTAGAAAGTGTAACAAACGTTGAATTCTACCCATAATAACGTATAAATCTCTAGCTACGTGTAGTGTAACGCAGTGGCTCCCAGACTTTAAGTGCCCAAAGTACACCAACAGAAATGTGTAAATCTGAAGACACACCTATTGTGTGTGTGTGTGTGTGTGTGTGTGTGTGTGTGTGTGTGTAAGCAGCTTCAGGTTGGACTGGTTCTACATATTTTATCCAGTGAAGTAATGACACACACACACACACATGCACAAAAGAACACAAACAAGTAAATAAAAGTTAATTTAAATAAAGATCTTAGTAACAGGTTAAAAATACATATTATTAATATTATTAGATTAAAGGCATTGCACTAATAGCCTTAACCAAAATAAAAAACAACAATAATTGAACTTAAACAGCTGCAGCTTGAAGACTTTAGTATAAACTGTAACTTTGATACTAAATAGAAACATATAAAGTGGCTCTAGTGATAATTTAGCTCATCAAGTATTATTATTATTATTATTATTATTATTACTAAAATGTTTTACTATTGACATTCACATTTTGTGAAAAGATGCAAAACTTCCATATTTAACAATAAATAATAAAATATCAGTAATGAACACACATCAACATCAAGCTATTAAAATTAAAATAAAAATTAAAATACACAGTTATCTTAAAATGACGTTAAACTACAATGAAATAAATTAATAGACCGCTGTTGCCATGCAATCAGTGTTTTTTTAACAACTAATGCTCTACTAGCTGCAAACAGCTAACGCTCTGCAAGCTGCTAACAGCTAACGCTCTGCTAGCTGATAACAGCTAACGCTCTAGAAGTGTATCAAAGTATTTAACATCTTGATATTAAAAGGTTTATACTCTTTTGAACAAAGATGAACTGTTTCTTATACATCACAGCAAAGAGCTTTGAGGCCTTCATTTTTGAGTCAGTGTACCACTGAGATATATTTAAACTTGGGGGTCAAACAACAAGCTCCCTGTTTCACTGATTGATAGGTTGTCTTTTTCTCATCTATTTCTAGAGCAAGGTGATTCCATATATGGTGATGAGATATGACCCTGTAGGATGACCTTTCTCTTGTCTATATAGACACTAGCTCATAAGTATAGATCATACTTGGACTGCATTAAGAAATGTGGAATCATGAAAATAATTTAATTTGGCAAAATCATATTAATTTGTGCACAACTTAAATTGTTTGAAGCTCGTCCACATAGCGATTATTACCATATTTTCCAGCGTAAAAGATGTTTTTTTTTTTCATTCAAAGTTGAGTGTGTGAACAATGTGGGGACTTCTCTCATTGTAACACCATGATTGATCACATGATCAACCAAAGTGGTTCAGATCTCATCAGAGATTACAGTCCTTTGCTTTCCTCTTCCTCCTCCTCTTCCTCTCACTCCTCTGGCTCCGCCTCTGTTTCCAATGTTAGCATTTATTGGTCCAAAACATAAACACTCACCTGTTGCCCTTTTATGCTGAAGCTCTGATTGATAATTAAAAACCTTTGTGACAGGTGTTTGGTCATGTGATCAGTCAGTGAGCATAGTAGAGGGGTGCATGAGTTACATGTTGTGGTCATTGTGTCTCAAATAGCAGTATTTGTGTTTAACAACTGATAAAAACTGTAACTGTGATTGTCCCAAACATCCTGGTGGTGTAAAGCCTGATCTGAAGTGTGTTTTTAATGTGATTATTATTACTAGGACTACATTCAAATCTGAAAAGGCTCTGGAACAAAGACAGGTTTAGCTGTTGGTGTATTTAATTACAGTAACTGGTGATGCATCACAGCAGAATGAGGGTAAACTGGTTTCATATGTTTTATACTGGGAAGGAATGAGGGTGTGGAGGAGTCCTCACCTCACACACACACACACACACACACACGCACAGTCACAGAGCAGACACACACACACACACTGATGAAGAACTGACCAACATCTGAAACAGGAAGGACAGCAGACCTCCAGGAACAAACTCTGTAGAAAAAAGGTTTGAGTCTGTGTGAGAGAGAGATACATTTATGTATTTATAGATATTCTGTCCATGCATGGATGTATGTATATATACATATGTACATGTACTGTATGTATATATACATATGTACAGGTACTGTATGTATATATGTATGTACGGATGCACATGTGTGTCTATTTGGATATATGTTTTTATTTTTTTGTCTTTACAAGTCATAGACATTATAATATAGTAAGTGTGTGTGAAATAATAATAATAATAATAATAATAATGGTATTGTGCTGTTAGAGTGTGAGGGGAGGAGCCAACAACAAGTTAATAATAGACTAATATGTGGGGGAAAGGCAGGGGCGTAGCACCACATTTTGGGTTCTGGGTACAAACCATCTTGTTGGGCCCCTCCTGTAACTTTTAATATCTACACTCATTTTCACCTGGAAACTAAACTAGTATTATTATATAAACTTTCTTTTTTCTTTACATTAACCCAGAAGTTTCTGGGCCATGACCCCATTTTAATATCACAAATGTCCAGCGACCCCTGGGACATTTTTTTTTCGAATTAGTTTCTGAGTATGTTTATTAAAGTGTGTTATTAATACAGAGTAGCCAGGATTATGTATTTATATACTGTATTTTATTTGAACCAGATTTATATGTTTGAGAATGTTTACGTATAGGATACAGTTATTTGATATTTATTGTCTGTGATGTGTATTTGAAAAACAATAATTAAAAAAAAAGTTTTCATCTACTTTTTTTTTAATTTAATTTAATTTTTTTAATTACGAGACATTTAAACCCCATTTTAATTCCAGGCTGACCCCACATGGGGCCCTGACCCCAAGGTTGAAAAAACTGCAATAACCTAATGACTCCATATCCATTAATTGTATTTTATAAATCTGTTCTACTATATTTTAATAGTTTATTGAATATTGTGTTTTTGACATACTTTTGCTACAATTTAAGGGGCGGCTGGTAATTTTTAAATGATTTATTTATTTCTTTTTTGGGGGGGGAGGTATAACTAACACGACTTACACATTCATTCATTCATTAATAATAATAAAAAAAATATATATATAAATTAAAGGAAGAGGGATCAATGATGGTTTCGACATCTAGCAGGAGGAGGCTAACCCACAGCCAATGAGGTCCCCCAAGCACCTACCCCGAGGACGTTAATAATAATAATAATAATAATAATAATAATAATAATAATAATAATAATAATAATAATTTGAATAATAATAATTGTATTAATAATAATAATAATAATAATAATAATAATAATAAATACAATGGGGGGAATAAAACTTTTTGAAAATCAAAGATACATAAGATTATATTAATAGTAACAATAGTGAATATGTTGTCATGGTTGGGAGGGTTACTTTTAAAAAGTAATTCAGTACAAATTACAAGTTATTTGTTAAAAAAGGAATCAGTAACTTACTCTTAGTATCACTATATTAAAGTAATGTAACTGATTACTTTTGGATTACTTCAACACCAAACCTGCAAATAAAGACATAAAAGGATAGAAAACGTGTAACCTGCTCACTGTATTATGAACAATTCAGTTGAATCACTGACCTAAATCACAGACCACACCTCTGGGATGGTCACCTGTAATTCCTGCTAGAAGGATCTGTGGCTAACGGCGCTAACACAACCAATATGTCCAAACATTTGACCACACAACACGGTGTTATACTCAAGTAAGCTGTGTCTGTGACATACTTAGCAGCACCAGTGCTAGCACTAGCATTAGCACAGCAGGTCAAATTAAACAACTGGCTAATGTTGTGTGATAATGATTAAAATAAGGTTAATTAATTATCCTCAGCCAGGGGTCTGCAACATGTGGCTCTGAAGCCTTATGTGGCCCATTGACTCTTTTGTAATGGCTCCCTATAGCTTTAAAATAATATTGAAATAAATAAATATTTTCTCACAGAGGTTTTTAATGATTAATGACTTTGACACCAAATAAAATCATGATATAACAATTTGTTAACTTAAAAATAAATCACATTATGCAATGACTCAGCACTTTCCTACTTCACCTCCTGAAACATCTACAGACCTTTAACTTTCCTACACCTGTGGTTAACCTGAAGTTTTAAATCCCTGGTAAGATAATTAAACCAACTAAAGACTATTCTAGAAGTAAATATACATTTTAATTGTGTGGGAACAGATTCATTTACCTGCCAACATGTCGGCTAAATATGTATGTTTGATATGTGGCAAGAAATTAGCAATTAGCATGTGTTAACTGACATTATGTGTTATCAAATTCAAGTTACTCACTCACACACACACACACACACACACACACTCTGCATGTGCCTGGTGCCTCATAATAATGTAGCAGGACTGTGCAATAATGCCATGGTGTTATATTTTTATTCCTTCTATTTTGATGTGTCTTTCTGTACTTGATTCTTATTTATTGTCTGTAGGTTTTGTGTAAAATGACTCTGTGCAATAGATGATGTGTTAGCAGCTTATTTATGCAGCTTGGAGTCCAAAAGTCATTTACCTACGGGGACACCACAGTGTATCGTGTGGTATCTTTAGTGGTTTCCATGATAATAAGGCAGTTGATGATTGACTATTGTCTAAAGTCTACACTCTGCGTGTGTGTGTTTTATTGTTCTTTAATCCTGACATTTCTCATTGTGTACATTGTGTTTAAGTTTTGATATATTTGTAGTTTGTTCATTTCTCTAATGGTGTTTGCTTTGTCGCTTCTACTAGAGTTTCAAGTAGATAGTTTATTAAATTTGTAGTTTTTATTATTATTATTCCCTCTTCCTTTAACTAGTCCTACATTTTCAACACATTTCAACAAGTTTGGTGTCAAACTGTTCAAATAATTTAATTTATGCTGTTTTAAATAATGTCTAACTTTTCAACTTTTTTTTTTAAACTATTTAACTTTTCATTTTTCATCACCATTCGAATATTTTAAACCTTCAACAGTGAACTTCAGCTGTTCATCCATTCTTCAACTGATTTCAACCTTTAACATGTTCATCTGTCTGTTCACTTTCAGATAAAACAATCAACACATTTCAGCTTTTATCAACTTTTTCAATGCTAGGCAAGTGCTAACACTAGGCTAATGCTAATGCTAAAGCTGATGTTAATGTTAAGCTAATACAGTGCCAGCACCTGCATCCTCATTTATATTTTCTTCAGTAAATGTAAATATTCTACTTTTCATTGTTTAGTAGTGAATGTGTTGTTTTCTTTTCTCTGGGATCCTCAGCATCATCTCCTCTTCTTCATGGTTAGCCTTAGCACTGATCATCTTATACTCTGTTCTTTATCTTCCTTTTTTGTATGAATGCAGTTTTTAATGGTTTTAAAAGGCATTAGTAATAAAGTGCCTTGTGTTATATTTCGTTGGGTGAAAGCTCAAAGGTGGCGTTGTCCTCCATCTTTGTCCACATACTGGTGCTATACTGGATGCACCAATCTGCTTTTTTCACCTCCGATACCGATATCTGGTGTTTCCTATTGGCCGATACCGATCCGATACCTATATGATTTACAGTCAGTGCATTTAACAATGTAAAATTAAATAATGAAGGATCTGAAATTGAGAGAAAAAAAAAAAAAAACAGCTTAACTAGCTTGGTTGGTAAACATTAAAAAGAAACAGAAATCTTCTTTTTAAAATGGTTTAGTAGAGCATTTAGCATTAGCATTGCATTTAACGTTAGCATCACAGTATGTAGCATTTAGTGTTAGCATCACAGTGAGTAGCATTTAGCGTAAGCATTGCATTTAACGTTAGCATCACAGTAAGTAAAATTTAGCATTAGCATCACAGTGTGTAGCATTTAGCGTTAGCATCAGTGTGTATCATTTAGCGTTATCATTAGAGTGTGTAGCGTTTAGCGTTAGCATCAGAGTGTGTAGCATTTAGCGTGAGCATCACAGTGTGTAGCATTTAGCGTGAGCATCACAGTGTGTAGCACTATCTCTCATCCAGTCAGTGTGCTGTTAAACTTCAGGGCTCCAGATATCTGTTGTGAAACTCAGAGCTTTGACATCTTTTATCTTCTCTAATGTGTGTTTTCACTCTTCACCATGATACTCAGGTAGCGCTGTCTGTCTCACACTCATATTTTCAGCTCATCATCTCATGACGTGGAGATGGGTCAGGACTTGGTGAAGGAACAACATGAAATCCAGACTGAAGATCAGAGGTGAGACCACGTCAGAGCTCAGCACTCACACCTCTGTACATCAGTGTTACACTGTGTGTGTGTGTGTGTGTGTCTGTGTGTGTGTGTGTGTGTGTGTGTGTGTGTGTGTGTGCGTGCGTGCGTGCGTGCGTGTGTGTGTGGGTTCAAGGACCAGGAAGCAGCTCACACCTGGACCTGGACCCAGCTGTGTGTCCTTTAGAAGTGACCAGTCCATGTACAGACCCATTCTCTTCAAAGGAGGTCCATCTACTGACCCACAGTGAGTCCACATAAAGAAGGTTGCTGGTTGTCTTCCTGATGGTCCAGGGGCCTCATTTATTGATCCGTTCATAGAACTGGTTCTAAATACGTTCAGACCAATGAAATGTAGAATGTGCACCAGTACAAAAAGAATCAGTATTTATGAAGCGTGTGGACAGAGGTCGTACACACAGCAGTGTTGATTAATCCCACCTGTTCTAAAGCTAGCACACGTTCAGGATCATTTACATTAAGACACGCCTCCAATTGACCATATATGGTAGCAGCTATCCTTTTAACCCTCCTATTATTCTTGATGTCAGTTTGATCTCATTCAATGTTTATCACTCAAAAAATAATAGACTTTTTTTTTTGCTTTATATTTCATGACTTTTCTTAATTTGATACAATTGATTAAACATAAGATGATCATGATGATATTTATTCATTGTGATGATCACATATTACACACTGGTGTAAAACGTGTGTGTGTGTGTGTGTGACTTTACATCTCCCCACCTACAGAGGCAGAGTTGATACATGACATTGTAAAGTAAAACTGATATTTCATTTTTTCATTTTTCATTTTTCAAACCCCTCACACACAAAAAACAACCACAAAAACAATAAAACCATAAACTAAAAAATAAAGAAAGAAAAACTCTGCCACTGTTAAAAGAGGAGTGAAACTTTATAGTGAATAACTCCATAGGAATGTGTATGAACTGTATGAATGATGGTGGTGGTCAGAGGGGCCGTAGGCACCAAATGGTAGCCACACTTCTGTTAGTCTGCCCCAGGGCAC
The DNA here is from genome assembly GCF_900634775.1 of Gouania willdenowi. Lineage (NCBI taxonomy): Eukaryota > Metazoa > Chordata > Actinopteri > Blenniiformes > Gobiesocidae > Gouania > Gouania willdenowi. The sequence continues at coordinate 119,273 of NW_021145104.1, forward strand.
CTGTGGCTATAATGTGGCTTACCACCACTAGTATGACTGGTGTGAATAAATAATTGTTTCTGTTCACGTTTTGAGTTTTAAATATTATTATTATTATTATTATTATTATTATTATTATTATTATTATTATTATTATTATTATTATTAATGTTACAAAAAAAATAACAGAAATAAGTAAATGAATCTATAAGGGGGGGGGGGGGGGTCACCAATATCAATCACTATGGTTCATTGTGTGAGAGTTATGAATGTTCACCACACATTAGAAAATATTTAGATGAAATATTTTCCAGATCCACTAACTGTAAAAGTGAAAGTTTGACCTGATGATGGCGCTGCAGTAAAGGTCAAAGGTCATATCATCACCACAACCAATAGGTTCATACTCTAGTGTTCATTAATGTTGTCAGTAAATTTGAGAAGATTTAGATGAAAACTATTCCAGATAAATGAATTCTAATGTAAAAGTTTGTCCTGATGGTGGCGCTAGAGAACAGGTCAATGTTTTATTATCAAGGCCTTATTTATGGATTCAACAAATAAACAAAGTGTCTGACACTAAGGCCCTATGCTACTAATCTAGATTATTATATCCTGGATTAATCTCTGTTAGCTTCAACTAACCAAACACTCCCTGTCTGGGTGATGCTGTCCTACGAAGGTCGATAACAACATGCTAATTATAGCCAAGTGTTTTCAGCCTGGGTACGTGCACGTTCACATGAAAGGGGTGGAGCTAGCAGCGTCTGACCAATCACTACAATGGCGAAAACTGGCAGAGCAAGCGTCTTTGCAGGAGGAGGAGCTTATGATCTTACACTTGCTGTATGAAAGGAGCTTCTTTTTATAAATAAAATGTGATTGATTGATTGATTGATTGAATAAATATCATGAATTCATATCCATGATGACAGTGAAGAGCAACAATAGTGCTGTGCACCAGGAGGCGGAGCTTTTATATTCCCTCAGATCTGATCCACTTCATAATCTGGTCTGACCACGTTAAAACGTTGTTTGTTCCTGCGTGTAAATGGACTTGGACTAATGGACTTGATTTTTATAGCGCTTTATCACCACACTGAAACAGTCTCAAAGCGCTTTACATATCAGCTCATTCACCCATTCACTCTCACATTCACACACCAGTGGGACAGGACTGCCATGCAAGGCGCTAGTCGACCACTGGGAGCAACTTAGGGTTCAGTGTCTTGCCCAAGGACACTTCGACACATAGTCAGGTACTGGGATCGAACCCCCAACCTCTCGATCAGAAGACAACCCACTACCACCTGAGCCACGGTGGCCCTGTGTAACACTATTTTAGTAACAGTTACTGGCAGCGTGGGTAACATTTGGTTCAGTTTGTCTCAGATAGTGTGAATTGTAGCACCTGGAATACAGTGTGTGATGGCATTAAATAATCTGATCTTCCTAGTTATTGAATCACCAATAATGAGTGACGAGGAATGTGTGTGAACCTGTTACACTGACCAGGAGCGTCTGATGGTGAGAGGGTCACTGATGGCTGCTCGGGACCCTCCGTCATTGGGGTCTTTTTGCATAGAAGCAGCTCTGCAGCAGGTGGAGTAGAGCAGTGTTTGTTGATGTCTGTAGGGCTGTACGTGGAACCAGAGTGTCTCTGTACTGCTGCTCTGAGAAGTTTTAGACAGGCTATGGAGCATTTGGACTGATGGGAATTCAGTCCCAGCAGTGGTGGAGGCGTTTTCCTGGTGGTTGTTTCAGTCGCTCAATTGGACTGAGTTTGTCTTTATTTTAGTATGTGAGGGCTTCAAAACTATTATGGAGAGTAAGCAGAGGAGGGACAATATATATAAATAATTTCACAGTATTTTCCACCTTTAATGTGACCTATAACCTGTACAATACAATTGAAAAACAAACTGAAACGTTTTTTCAGGGAGATGAAGTAAAAATAAATAAATAAAAACTGAGAGAATGAGGTTGCTAAAGTGTCCACACCCTCTTACACAGACCCTTTATAAAAAATTTGGATATCATGGAAAAGTTGTTTAATTTCCATAATTTCATTCAAAAAGTTAAACTTTCATAGATTATAGATTCAGGGTTCACAGTTTAAATGATTTCAAGTATTTATTTGTTTATTTTTATTCTAATGAAGTGCTAAGAGCCCACACATGTCAACCTAGAGCATCTTGCTAGGCTGCACAGCGACACACATGCTGGTTTGGCCATGTCCTTCACCTACCTCCTGACCATCTGACGAAAGCTATTGACCCAAGGGCAGCAGGTTGGAGATGGCCAGGTGGCAAGACCCGCCCACAATGGGTCAACATCATAACAGGCGATCTCAGACAACACAGACTTGTTGTTGAGGATGCAGATCTGCTGGGACAGGACCACCAGCTTTGGAAGAAATTGGTTCACCTGGACCGCCCTCACCACAGGAGCCTTAGTTATTTAGTTTTATATGTGTATGGTGTTTTAATGTTTATTTATTATTTTTGTATTTATATTGTGTTTTAAATGTTTGTCCTATTTAGTGTTGTGTGTTAAACAGCCAGAATGAAAAGTGGCCCATTGAGTGGTAAGCACCCCCAATAAAAAAAAATAAAAAATTGATGGACTGTTTGTTATTGAAGTGGTGTTGATGTAAATCTCAGCAAACAGTGGAAGGTGAAAGAGAAAAGGCTTTGTAGGAATGGTCTCCAGTGTGAGTCTTAGACAGTGTGTGATTTTCAGATTTGTGAAGGATTGAAGACAAATAAAGCCTCAGTCCAACAGACTTGTTCTCCTGTTCAGTGGAAACATGCTGAGATGTTCCACACGTGAGCTGAGCTCCAAAGGCTGCTCCACACTCACTGCACTGTGGCTCTGCAGGACATCACCCACTGTTACTGATGTTCACATGATGTTAGCAGAGCTTCCTGTGCTTTCCTCCAGCTGCTCCTCAGCATGTCTGAGTGTCTGTGTCTTCTCCACAACAGCTTGGAGGGTGTGGATGGTTCCTCTGGAGCTGAGCTTGATGTCATCTTTACGGTGTGTACGTCTACAAAGACACTAAACCTGTGTCAGTCTGTGATCAAACCACTGTACACACACACACACACACACACACACAGATGATTGGAGCAGGCCTTCACTCATTATTACCTTTAATGTACTTGTGTTCCAGTTGCTGGAGGACAACATCATCAGCTTTGTTAAGGCTGAACTCAAACAGATGCAGAAGATTGTGGATGGAGATGATCCAGAGTGCTCAGAGAGTCAGATGGAGGGTGAAAATGAGGAGCAGAGGAGGAGCAGGGAGGCCTTTCTGAACATCACACTGTATTTCCTGAAGAGGATGAAGCAGGAGGAGCTGGCTGAGCGTCTGCAGAGCAGTAAGAGCATGTTAACATCTTCACAGTGAAAAACATCACAAGAAAACACAATTCAATCAGTCACATTTATTCTGAGGAACCATCCAGACTGGGAACATCACACACTTTGATCTCCAATATTCAAACCTGCTCTGACTTCTCCACTCTAACATTAAGTATGTTTTCATTCAGGAACAAAGGCTCATCGATACCAACGTGAGCTGAAGTCCAAGCTGAAGAAGAAGTTCCAGTGTGTGTCTGAGGGCGTGGCTAAAGCAGGAAGTCCAACCCTCCTGAAGGAGATCTTCACAGAGCTCTACATCACAGAGGGAGAGGGTGGAGAGGTCAACCAGGAACATGAGGTCATACAGATAGAAACAGCATCCAGGAGATCAGACACAGCAGAAAGAGCCATCACACTAGAAGAGCTCTTTAAAGCTCCTCCTGGAAGACCTCAACCAATCAGGACAGTGATGACAAAGGGCGTGGCTGGCATTGGGAAAACACTCTTAACACACAAGTTCACTGTAGACTGGGCTGAAGACAAAGCCCAGCAGGAGGTCCACTTCACATTCCCACTGACCTTCAGAGAGCTGAACGTGCTGAGGGGGAGGAGCTTCAGCTTGGTGGGACTTGTTGATCACTTCTTCACTGGAAGCAAAGAAGCAGGAATCTGCAGCTTCCAGGACTTCCTGGTTTTGTTCATCTTGGATGGTCTGGATGAGTGTCGCCTCCCTCTGGACTTCCTCAGCACTCAGACCCTGACTGATGTCTCAGAGTCCACCTCAGTGGAGGTTCTGCTGATAAACCTCATCAGAGGAGAACTGCTTCCATCAGCTCGCCTCTGGATAACCACACGGCCTGCAGCAGCCAATCAGATACCTCCTGAGTGTGTGGACATGGTGACAGAGGTCAGAGGGTTTACGGACCCTCAGAAGGAGGAGTACTTCAGGAGGAGGTCCACAGATGAGGAGCAGGTCAGCAGGATCATGTCCCACATTAGGAGGTGTCGTAGCCTCCACATCATGTGCCACATCCCGCTCTTCTGCTGGATCACTGCTACAGTTCTGGAGGACTTGTTGAAGAGCAGAGAGAAGGAAGAGCTGCCCAGGACTCTGACTCAGATCTACAGCCACTATGTGGTCCTTCAGAACAAAAGTCAAGATGGTGAAGTTTGATGGAGGAGCTGCCACAGATCAACACTGGAGTCCACAGAGCAGGGAGATGATGGAGTCTCTGGGAAAACTGGCTTTTGAGCAGCTGCAGAAAGGAAAGCTGATCTTCTATGACAGTGACCTGACAGAGTGTGGCATGGACCTCAGAGCAGCCTCAATGTGCTCAGGAGTGTTCACACAGGTCTTCAGAGAGGAGAGCAGCCTGTACCAGGACAAGGTGTTCACCTTCATCCACCTGAGCCTTCAGGAGTTTCTGGCTGCTCTTCATGTCCATCAGACCTTCATCAGCTCTAAAGTCAACCTGCTGGAACATAAACCACTGAACCTTCCCCATAATGGAGGTCAGCCTGACTTTAACCTTCTCCATCAGAGTGCTGTGGACGAGGCCTTACGGAGTCCAAATGGACACTTGGACTTGTTCCTCCGCTTCCTGCTGGGTCTTTCACTGCTGACCAATCAGAGGCTCCTACAAGGCCTGCTGACACAGACAGGAAGTGACTCACAGACCAATCAAAGAACAGTTAAATACATCAAGGAGAAGCTGAGTGAGAGTTTGTCCACAGAGAGAAGCATCAACCTGTTCCACTGTCTGAATGAAGTGAATGATCACTCTCTGCTGGAGGAGATCCAACGGTCTATGAATTCAGGACGTCTCTCTACAGAGGAACTGTCTCCTGCTCAGTGGTCAGCTCTGGTCTTCATCTTACTGTCATCACAAGAACATCTGGATGTCTTTGACCTGAAGAGATTCTCTCCTTCAGAGGAAGCTTTTCTGAAGCTGCTCCCAGTGATCAAAGCCTCCAAGAAAGTTGAGTATGTGACTTTAGAACATGTCTTTAATTCTGTCACAGACAAACATCTGTAAGGTTTCTCTGATTCTTCATCAGACTGAGTTTCTGTGGTCTCTCAGAGAGAAGCTGTGCAGTTCTGTCCTGAGTCCTCAGCTCTCAGTCCTCCAGTGTGAAACATCTGGACCTGAGTAACAATGATCTGCAGGATTCAGGAGTGAAGCTGCTGTGTGAAGGACTGAAGAGTCCTCACTGTAAACTGGACTCTCTCAGATCAGTGGGATCACATGTTCCATCAATATTGTCCTGTTCCTCGTCTCCTCACTTGTTTCCTGAGTTGTGGATGTTTTTCTGAATCCAGTCTGTCAGGTTGTGTCATCACAAAGGTGGGCGGGGCTTCTCTGGCAGCAGCTTTGAGCTCCAACTCCTCCAGTGTGAGAGAGCTGGACCTGAGCTACAACCATCCAGGAGACTCAGCAGTGAAGCTGCTCTCTCAGATACTGCACACTCTGAGGTGAGACACATCACAGCAGCTCATCACATGTTCACATCAATCCCCATCACATGTGTGACAGAGAGCTGTATCAGAGGAATGTGATGAAGGTGTGAGAGGTGGGACACTAAAGGAGGAGGACTGGGACAGGTTAGAGGGATGAAGGACAGAGATAAGAAGGTAGTGAGGAGTGAGGAGAGGCTGATGGAGAACTATGAGGAGCTGATGAAGGAATGAGAGAGAAGATCAGAGGAGGTGGAACCAATCAGTGAGGATTGTGTTCATACAAAAATATAACTATATCTTATGAAATTACATTTTAATCTTTTCTCTGACACAAGTTATCAAGTCAAAAAATTAGGGATGAACCAAAATGTGAATTATTGACTGAAAACTAAAATAAATTTCCAGCTCTGAATGTTACTAACCACTAAAATTAATACTATGCAATTGTATAAATCAAAACTAATGCTTCAAATAATCAATCAATAAAAGGTAGGGTAGGGGATTTTTTCCAGATACACTTTTTAAGTTTTTGGTTGAAATTTTCTCAATGTTCTGACAGAAATTAAGATCTTATGAGCTCTGAAAAAGGAACAAAGAAAATCCATCATGTGTAGCAGCTGTAAACTTGTACAAACGTTGACCAATGAAAAAAGATGGTTCGTTTTTTATTAACCAAAACGCATCATTGGTGATGAACTTAAAACAAAGTTTTTAGTCACATTTTTTAACATACAGTTTATAATGATAAAGTTTAGTGTTTACTTACTGCTGAATGAGACGACGTAGTTTCTACACAATACAAACTATGAGCTTAGATCCACTTCTGCAGCAGCAGTGCTAATGCATGTGAGTGAGACAGAGCACAGAGGGGAGGGGGGTAAGCTACATTCAAAATCATGCTAGCTTTAAAAAAAAACACCTACCCTGCCTTTAAAATATGAAAATGTTTATTTACCACAGACATTTCAACAATGCATAAAATAAAATAATAAAATGTTTAACTTGACCCACTCATACAATTATTAAAACAGAAATATGTATGTTTTTAAAACGTTTTACATTTATTTCAAACTGTAGACTTATGTTACAAATACCATTTTTTAACAATTGTTAGAGTTTTTGAGCTAACTGGTGTTCAGTACCTGGGATTTCATACAGAGAGACATAGTCAGAGGTTTTGCTGAATCAATCAATCAATTTATTAGAGATGAACAGAAAATGAATCAACAAGTCATAACAAGTCAATAGAAGAACAGACACTCATCTAAAACACAGCTGTGGTCCTCAGGGTCTGCTCACTCCCTGGGCCCCAAACATAGATTTATCAGTGTTTTTATATATTTAGAAATCAAATGATCAGCTCCTTGTAATTAGTTAAAGATGTCATTTACTGGTGATTTAAAGCAATACAAATTATGTTTAAAATGTATTGATTTATTCATTATTATTGATCATTTAAGGGTCTTACACATAAAAAGAAACCATGAATAATAATCCATTCTAACATTTCCTCTCTTCACACTGTTTAACAGTGTGACTATAAAAAATTATGAATACGACAAAATATTTAATTCAGACTAAGTTTTAATATGTTATATTAACGTTATTTAGAAATTATAATATCAGGTTACTTAAAGTAAGCTTGTTAATTTATTTTAACGTAATTTTATTTCAAGCTATATTCCTATTTTGTTTACCATTGTTAGAGTGGGACAAAAACTTGTATTTAACTTTATTACATTTATTTGGATTTACTGTTAGACTATGTTTTAATATAAGAAAAAAGTTATAAGTAGAACAGAACAAAATACAAACATGATTTGTGTTTAAATTGAATATACATAGTAAACTTGAAATTAGCCACTTATATTTATCTGTACAAACAATAACTGAATACATGATCATCAAAATCAATCTTATAAAACATCACATGATTACAAAGGTGTTGTAAGAATTATCCAATACATATTTTAATAATTTATTTATTACATACAACCACATAGTGAGGTGAGTCTATGATTGCTATGTAGTGTGTGTGTATTTTATTTTAATATCACTTCTCTTTCCATGTGAATGTGAAAACCCACAGCAGGAACCTGAACTGATTGATTGATTGATTCTTATTTCTTAGTGAGGAAAAATACATTCACGGTCCTGCCTGCCCACAGCGACCAATCAGGAAATGACTTTCAGAAATTAATATCAATCTTTATCAAATTTATATGGAATCTTTTGAAGCACAAACAACAGAAACATGTGATCACCCTCTATTATAAACTGTGCAGAAATAATCTATCAATATAATATAGAAACTTTTGTTGAATAAAAATCAATTGAAGCACAGTGATATCGGTTACTCATTTAAATTACAATGATATGAATCCATATTAGTTAATAAGTGTTATTCTATCAGCTGTTCTATTTCCTAACTGAGCAGGTGATTTGTTTCAGATTATTTTAATTTATATATAAATTAATTTATCATTGCCCTTTCTTGTAACATATTATATTTATTAAAAATGAATAAATCAGAATTAAAAATAGAGTAAATCAAATACTTATCCAATGGTTTCTGTTCTCAGCTGGTGATGTCTGTATCCTGTGAACAAAAAACTACATTTATATACATTTCAAAGGTTGAAAAATATTTTTTTTAATATTTGAAGTTATAATTTCTATCTAATTCTATCCATGTCTACATATGTATTTATCTATCTGAGGATATAAATACACTTAAGGGTTTTAGTTGTGAGATTTTTAGAACATAAATAGAGGATAATTACAATATTTTACACAGTTGTAACATAATATTCAAACTGACAGAGATTATTAAAGAAGTGAATAAAAAGTAAGAAAAAAACCCAAAGAACTGTAAAGTAAATCAAATCATTAGAATAAAACAGTAATTAGAACAAAACAGAAATGTAACCAGGTGTTATGTTAATTTATGCCTCTACTAATATTTATATAGATTACAAGGGAACATATTTGTGATTGTATTTATGTCTTTATTATCTCTCTAAAGAGTCCTAGTTAAATCTATAGACCACGTACCATGTACAGTTCAGCCCCCCCACCTTTGATTAGACGTTTTAGGTGGTGAGGTTGTTTTTATAACCTCAGGTGATCAGCCACTGTTCTGCATTCTGGGCCAGGGTCTATACAGTATATATGATTCCTCAATATATGAAATAATGTTATCTATGTCTGTAATTAAGATCATTTGTTCATTTACCTTTTAACTAAAAATATGACTTTTATTCAAGCTACAACTGTAAAGTGTTGGGGAGTGTTACAAAAAAAATAGTCAATCAACTCTAATCATCAAGAGAAAGAAAACAGTATGAAATCTATAAATATGATATCCAAAAGTTATTCTAATTGTCATTTCAAAAATATCAAAGTATGATCAACAAGAAAAAGTTTTTAGTAATTCCTTAAAAAAAAAAATCCTAACCCATCTTAAGTTATAAATATTTAAAGAATTAAACAAAAACTGGTGTGTGTGTAAGTCTGTATGTATATGTGTATGTATGTGTGTATGTATATACAGTGTGTGTGCAAACAGCTATCCTTCTATCACATGATCACTCACTCAAAGACACGCCCTGGTACATTTTTCACTCACAACACGTTTCTCTCAGTTATACATAAAGTGTCATCATCCATCAATCAATCACTCTATGACACGCCCACTGGCACACTCACACTCACAACACGTTTCTCCCATACATACAGCATGACATCATCCTTATTCATTCACCCACACATACATATATATCTGTGTGTGTGTGTGTGTGTGTGTGTGTGTGTGTGTGTGTGTGTGTGTGTGTGTGTGTTGTTTCCATAATATCTTATTTAATCAATGTTTATATGTTGTAATTATTCTGTTGTGTAAGTGTTTATTTTCTAGGTCAAACAATGTTATTTTTCTATTCTTTCTGTATCAGTTGTGAACAAGTTGTGTTGTGTGTTATCTAATGTTCTTTCTACCAGTTCACTGCAGTTCACACAAGATATAGTTTCATAATCATTCATTTCATTCATGTCAAAAAGAGGAGAAATTCATTTCTGGTTAATTTATTAAAGCTGTTTTAATTTAATATATGTTGATTTGAACATTTCTGATTTAAGATCAGAAAAACATTTGTTTGATGTGTGTTTTGTTTCTATGTTTATTATTATTAAATAATGTAATAATGTGAAAGTTGTGACTTTTTAGGACATTAGTGATTTTAAATGAAATATTCAAAAACAAACTAAAACATAAATATTGTTGTGGTTCCTATTTTTTTCTTAGTCTTTATATATTTTAGGTTTAAAAATAAAATAATTACTGGTTTATGGAGGAGATGTTTTTATGTGAAACATTTCAAATCTAACTTTGAAAATAATCTAACTTTGAAACAAAAGTTTCTCAACCAAAATGTATTTTAGTTTATTTTCCTAATTTTATATTACAATTTAAGTTTTTTATTTTCGTTCAATAATTAGTATTTTATCTTATTTCATTAATGTTTTCGTTTTTTAATTAAACGAGACAAATTACAGAATTATTAGCGTTATCTATAAAACCTTATGGGATTGAACATATAGTTTTGATTTAATGATTTCTAAACTGATGTGTTTCATGTTAACATACACCAACATATTTTAGCAGCATCAGCATTATTGTTTTCTGTGACGTGTCCTTCAGTCTTTACTTGTTTTATCAGGAGGGAATGATTAGAACACTTTAGTTTAGTCTTTTCCCAGCAGCAGAGTTTTTTCAGAATGTTTCCTTTTGAGGGAGAGTTCATTCTGTATTTGTCCATAGTATCCATAGCAACGGTCATCTACCAATCACTAACAGCCACTGGTAGATGACATGTCCAGATCAGTCAGATCAGATTATTTAACATTATTCATATTTCATATTTCATATAATTTCATATTTCATATTATTGTTTTCGCTTTTATTTCCTATTATTATTATTATACCCCGCCCGCCTTTGATCGCTAATTCGACCCCCTAAAAATGCCCGAAAACTCACCGAAATTTGCACGCACCTCAGGCCTGGCGAAAAATTTGATAATTTGGTGGCGTAAAAAAAAACGGACAGAAAACGCACGCATAGCGTGCGTTTTCGCCGCCAAAACAAACGATGGAACCACACGACCGTCAGGTCTGACCGATTTGCACGAAAATCGCCACAAGTAGTCTTCGCCCCAGAATGAGCAAAAAGTTACATTGTGACCCCGCCCAAAACCAAACAGGAAGTCAGCCATCTTGGGTCAAAGGTCAAAAATGGCGTTTCGCCCTCGAAACGCATCTGCGCTATCTAGTCTGAGGGGATTCATCCGATTCGCTTAAAACTTGGCAACACCACATAGGACCCATTGAAGATGAAAAGTTATCGAAAGAATTTTTGTATCTGTCACGGTTTGGTCGTGGCGCCGCCACAAAAATGCAATGCTAATTTTCGTTAGCACGCAAAAAATTCCAAATCTCCATAACTCTGGCACACAAACTTTGATCAGCTTCAAATTTCACACAAAGGACATGTGCCAAGCTTGGTCATGACTGCTTTGAAACATTTCCCATCATGCCTTGTGTTTTCGACCGGTGTCATTTAAGGTCATGTACACGGTTAGCATTTACAGGACGCCGTTCTAGGAAAAAGCTTATAACTCTAGAATGCAAAGTTCAAACTGCTTCATATTTGATACACATGATGACCGTACAGCCATAAACAAAACTTGAGAACCAATTTACCCATAATGCCTTGCGTTCTCAGAGGGCGCCGCTTCTGTGGTCGTCCTACACGAGCAGCTGTAGCGGACAGACGACATGTCGTGTTGACTTCAAAAACTGTAGGATGAATCTCATTAGATGGAAGCACATTGCTATGGCAAATAAACCAGGCTGTGAAAAGTGGGAGGGGCCTAACCAATTTACCCACAATGCCTTGCGTTCTCAGAGGGCGCCGCTTCTGTGGTCGTCCAACACGAGCAGCTGTAGCGGACAGACGATATGTCGTGTTGACTTCAAAACACTGTAGGATGAACCTACACAGAGGGTTACAAATTGCTATGGAAGAAAAAACAGGCTGTGATCAGTGGGAGGGGCCTATATTGACACGGGAGAATCCTTCGCCATCAGCACGCTATAATAGGAAAATGCTTATAACGCTTCAATGCAAAGTTCAAACTGCTTCATATTTGATACACACGATGATTGTCCATCCATAAACAACGCTCGATGACCAAATTACCCATCATGGCCAGTGGGAGGGGCCTATAATGACACACAAAAATCCCTCGCCATAACTACGCCGTTATACAAAAACGCTTATAACTCTATAGTGCAAAGTTCAAACTGCTTCATATTTGATACACACGATCACTGTCCAGAGCTAAACAACAAACGATAACCAATTTACCCATAATGCCTTGCGTTCTCAGAGGGCGCCGCTTCTGTGGTCGTCCTACACGAGCAGCTGTAGCGGACAGACGATATGTCGTGTTGACTTCAAAACACTGTAGGATGAACCTACACAGAGGGGAGCAAATTCCTATTGAAGAAACAACAGACTGTGGTCAGTGGGAGGGGCCTAAAATGTCACTGGAAAATTCTTCGTCATTAACACGCTGTAATAGGAAAATGCTTATAACGCTCCAATGCAAAGTTCAAACTGCTTCATATTTGTAGCCCTGATAAATAAATATGTATATATGTGAATAATATCTAAAATATTATTATATATTGATGATCATATTTATATAGGATTGACAGTATTATTTATACTTATACAGATTTATATTTATTAAATATAATAATAAACAAGTTGTATAAAGTATGTAAGTTCTAAGTTCAGTTGGGTGGTTTGGACGAGGATTCTCCGTTACTAAAATTAATTTTTTTAAGCGTGTGACGTCCCTTCCTCCACTCTACTCTCGCGAGTTTACGTTCAGCCAATCACGTAGCTCGGTCACCTATTTGCAAGCAGCTGTGTTTGTTCCCTGTCAGAGAGTGAGGGACACACACACGAAGCTGCTGCAACAGCCTTCACGCACCTCAGGGATAAGAGCCATTTAATCCTGCTGCGCTTGAGGTTTAAAAAGGAATTGGTTTCCCTGGTATGGGTACCAACTGATGGTGAGCTTGAAAGATTACTGCCCAGAACTGAAGGATCCAGTCCACAACTCAAGTGATCTGGTAGGAGGTTGTTGCAGCCTTGTTCTTCCCCCCTCATTCACACTGCTTTCGGACATGTGGAAGCGTATTAGGAGCGAACTAAAAGCTGTTGGCTTTTATGGACTATTTTGAGACGGTAGAAACTCTCTATCTAGTGGTGAGATACCACTGGCTACTTGGATGAACTCGTGGAAGGTTCCAAACATTGGATGTGGAACCACATCGGCACCATACTCATAGGAAAAAAAAAAACTCAAGCCTGAGTGCACTTAAATACTGCAGCTGTAAATATTGTGTGTAAATGTTGGTTTTGTTGGGTCTGTAAATATTGTCAATATATATATATTATGAACTAAACTACTGTGTAATATTGCCTTATTTATTGTCCATTCCCTCCTTGAGTTGAATTTATCTTCTGAAATCTAGTCCGATACTACTAAACGTCTAAAATAAAATTACTACTGGTAATTAAAATCACACCACATATTACGACGTAAATGTTACATAAATGTGGTGAGCCTGCTAGGAGGGGTTGGTACAGTATTTAACGCACAATAATTTTTTTTTTCAAACATTCAAACTCAACCAGTTTCACAATGGACGTTTTTGAAACCCTTGAGATTAAGATATCTAACGCTGTTCTCATTAGTGGTGTCTCTGATGCTGATGATGAGGAAGTAGCAGAGTTCTTAGAACGTTATGGTGCTGTTAAACGTGTAGTTACAATAGACTCACCGGGCTCCGAATACCATAATATGTGGGTTGCAGAGTATGCCTCTGGTGCAGCTATGATGGCGTTAAATCCATTATTGCCGTTTGTTTTATCCACGCGTGAAGGAAATATTGGCAACATTAAAAATTTAGATGATCTTAAACACGTAGCTAAAATGAGTGGAAAGAATTATGCTGAGGTGTTGACTCAGGTGATGGCCCAAATCAGCGCGTCCCTTTCTGAGCTTCATCCTGGAAACCCTGAAAGAGTTGAAGAATCTGATAACAAAGGAAGTTCAGAGTTACCTGAAATGGCTGCTGCTTCAACATCATCACAATCCACTGAGCCCACTGTAAGACCAAAAGTGCAAAGGTTCTCCAATCCTATCACCACTGCTGATATAAATCCACCAGAAATCCAACGCTATGTGGTAGAACATATTGTCAAAAGTGAGGATGCAGCAATTCACCCACGTTCATCTCACCGTCTGCGCACCTTTTCTGGAAAACTTCCACGTTTGCTGCATGAAGTTGACTATGATACATGGCGCTGTGGGGTGGATCAGATTCTAACTGAGTCAAATCTTTCTGAAATTCAGCAGTCCCGACTTATCCTGGATAGTTTACTGCCCCCTGCTGCGGATATAGTAAGACACTTAGGTCTCAACCAGTCTGCCAAAAGTCTCGTTGAACAGCTAGATTCTGCATATGGTACAGTGCAGGATGGGGAGGAGCTGTATGTGAAATTTATGGACACCTATCAAGACAGAGATGAAAAACCATCAATCTATCTTCAGCGACTACAAGTAGCATTAAGCCTTGCACTGAAAAGGGGGGGAATTCTAGAACGTGATTTGTCCAAGCATTTGTTAAATCAATTTTGCCGGGGTTGCTGGGATAATACTTTAATTTCAGAACTCCGGCTTAAACAAAAGAAACACAATCCTCCAGTATTTGCTGAGCTGTTGTTACTTCTTAGAACCGAAGAAGATAGAGAAGCTGTCAAAAGTCAGCGAATGAAACAGCACTTGGGCTCCACAAAACAAAAAGTTACTGCTCAAGCTCAATGTGCATATGCAGAAAATGAGAAGGGGATGTGTGCGTCATTTTCTACGCTGACCAAACAGCTGACTCAGCAAATGGCTGCTATGCAGAAGCAGCTAGATGCTCTAACTGCCAGTCACTTATATGGTCAACCCTCCAATCCGCCAAGCATGACTCAAACCACGACTTCGCGTGGGAAATCAACGGCTATGAGCACTTCAAGTCCAAAATCTGGGTTTTGTTTTCGCTGTGGGGAAGATGGCCATATTAAACCACAATGTGACAATGAGCCAAACTCTGCATTAGTGAGTTTAAAACGCAATCAATTCAATGAGAAGAAACAAAGATGGCAAAGACAAAATACTAAATTCAAACAGTTAAACTAACTTCAGTTCCTGTTGAGGGACAAACTGGAACTGCACCGGACCTACACAGTCCCGCTATATCAAAAGAGACTGTTTGCAATGCCGAGTTAGGCTACTCCAGGCCTGAGGTACCAGCCAAGTTGCCTCAAGGTTTGGTGGGGTCAAAATGCTCAGCTGAAGTTGAAATTTTGGGTTTTAACTGTCATTGCCTTTTAGACACTGGATCCCAAGTAACAACTATACCTGTGTCTTTTTATAATCATTATCTTCAAGACCAACCAATCCATCATCTGAATGATCTTTTACAAGTTGAGGGAGCTGCAGGTCACGCTGTCCCTTACCTAGGTTATATTGAAATTACAATAAAGTTTCCAAAAGATTTTGTAGGAAATGCTATTGATATTTCTACTTTGGCCCTGGTAGTTCCAGATTCACGCCCTGACTCGTCCTCTACTGTGCTGATTGGAATGAATACGCTTGAACCCTTGTATGAGCAATATCAGAGCAGTGATCATTCAACATTCCAGCCCTGCACACATGGTTATCGAGCTGTGTTAAAAACATTGCAACTGACACATCAACAGGAAGACACTGGCGAGGGTTGGGTGGTGAGACTACTTAGTAAAGTCCCTGTGCAAATTCCGGCTAGTTGCACACTGGTCCTTGAGGGTTCAACAAAAAATCTCCCACACACACTGAGTCAGTCTGTTGTGTTACACCATCCTGCTTCAGCACTACCGGGCGGATTATGTGTCAAGAGTTGCTTAATTACACTCCCGGCTCGTAGCCCTTATAAAGTTCCAGTGGTCATAACCAATGATTCAGAACATGATGCTTTTATTTCACCATTTAGTGTGATAGCAGAACTTGAAACTTATCAATGCATTCTATCTGAACATAGTGTGAAAAACTCTAACATGGAGAAGTCTCGAGACACCGTGAACTTCAATTTTGGTGATTCTCCAATACCGCCTGAGTGGAAGGAGAGGGTCACCCAGAAACTGAATGCCATGCCTGAGGTTTTCTCTCAACATGATCTTGACTTTGGATGTACTAGCCAAGTCAAACATTCTATCGATTTACATGATCGTACGCCATTCAAACAACGTGCCCGGCCGATCCATCCTCAAGATATCGAAGCTGTACGTCAACATCTCCGTGAGCTTCTGGAGGCTGGGGTCATAAAGGAATCCAACTGTCCATTCTCATCTCCAATTGTAGTGGTGAGAAAGAAAAATGGCAATGTGAGGCTGTGTATCGACTATCGTAAACTGAATCTCCAAACAATAAAGGATGCTTATCCTTTACCCAGTTTAGAAGAGTCTTTTTCAGCCCTCACTGGTTCAAGATGGTTCTCGGTGCTCGATCTCAAATCTGGCTATTATCAAATTGAGATGAAGGAAGCCGATAAGCCAAAAACTGCTTCTGTTACCCCCCTAGGGTTCTGGGAATTTAACAGAATGCCTCAAGGGGTGACAAATGCGCCCAGTACTTTCCAGCGCTTAATGGAGAGATGTATGGGAGATCTTCATCTGCAAGAAATCTTGGTGTTTATCGACGACCTCATCATCTTCTCAGATTCTCTGGAGGAGCATGAAAGAAGATTGCTCAGAGTACTAGATCGTTTAAAGACTTATGGTTTAAAACTTTCATCTGAAAAATGCAAATTTTTCCAAACTTCTGTCCGGTATCTCGGTCACATCGTGTCAGAAAGAGGAGTTGAAACAGATCCAGAAAAGATCGATGCCATTAAATCCTGGCCAATTCCACAAAAACTTAAAGAACTTCGGTCTTTTTTGGGGTTTGCTGGATATTATCGTCGTTTTATTGAAGATTATTCCAAGATTGCTAAACCATTAAACGATTTAACCAGAGGATATTCACCTGCATGCAAGTCAAAGACATCTGGGACCAAAAAACCAAGTTACAGCCCAAATCAGCCATTTGGGGAACGATGGAGTTCCAGTTGCCAGGTTGCATTTGAAACTCTGATAGAGAGACTTACCACTGCTCCAGTCCTGGGGTTTGCTGATCGATCCCAATCGTACATTCTCCACACAGATGCTAGTGTGACTGGATTAGGAGCTGCTTTATACCAAGAGCAAGAAGGAAAGCTGCGAGTTATAGCTTATGCTAGCCGTGGGCTGTCGCAAAGTGAGAGCCGATATCCAGCCCATAAACTTGAATTTCTGGCCCTAAAATGGAGTGTGGTTGAAAAATTTCAAGATTATTTGTATGGCGCAGAGTTTACAGTGGTTACTGACAGCAACCCGCTGACCTACATTCTTACTTCTGCTAAATTGGATGCTGCAGGATATCGCTGGTTGGCGGCTTTATCAACGTTTTCTTTCAGGCTACAGTACCGAGCTGGAAAACAGAATGTTGATGCTGACGCGCTCTCTCGGCGCCCTCATGCATGTTCCAGAGACGTACCAACTGAAGATCATGAGATCATTGAAGAGTTCATTTCCCATCACACAGCTGACACGGAGATGATCCCAGAAGATGTTGTGGATGCAATCTGCAAAAGTCACCTAGTTAGAGCTCTCAAGCCGGCGGATCCCAGCCAGATTGGTATCACCCTTGTTGAGTCCCTGACAATCGAAGCGGATGCCATTCCAGAGAATTACAGCTGTGAAGAGAATCCATTGCTGCCAGTCGTTCCTCCTCTCAATATTAAAGAAAGCAATACGCTGATCCTTGTATCCGAGAGGTAATGCATCAGCTTAAGACGGGAGAAAAAGTCCCACCAACTGCAAGAGCTGAGTTGCCTGAACTTCCATTCTTACTTAGAGAATGGTCCAAACTGGAAATAGTGGATGGAGTTTTGTATCGGCGAAGGAGGGGAAAATGAAAGCACCTCGTATCAAGTCGTCCT